>NW_026287366.1:0-128075 GCF_023373465.1 Oncorhynchus keta | reverse complement strand
TAATAGAACAACCATATTCTTGGTATGCTGGGTTGTCTGGGTTATCTAGGTTGTCTTGGTATTCTTGGTATTCTAGGTTGTCTGGGTTGTCTTGGTATTCTTGGTATTCTAGGTTGTCTGGGTTGTCTGAGTTGTCTATGTTGTCTGGGTATTCTTGGTATTCTGGGTTGTCTGGGTTGTCTTGGTATTCTTGGTATTCTAGGTATTCTAGGTTGTCTGGGATGTCTGGGTTGTCTATGTTGTCTGGGTATTCTTGGTATTCTGGGTTGTCTGGGTTGTCTAGGTTGTCTGGGAGAAACATTGAACACCACAGTAGAGAGGGCTGGAACGATGAACTCTAGGTTATTCCTGGGAGACATTGAACATCAGGGTCTGAAGGTTGAACGATGAACTCTAGGTTGTCTGGGTTGTCTGAGTTGTCTGGGTATTCTTGAACACCACAGGGTTGTCTGGGTTGAATGATGGGTATTCTAGGTTGTCTGGGTTGTTCCTGAACTTGGTATCTGGGTTGTCTGAAGGTTGTCTTGGTATTCTGGGTATTCTAGTTGTCTGGGTTGTCTTGTATTCATCAGGGTAGAGAAGGTTGAACGATGTTGTCTGGTTATTCTTGGAGAAACATTGAATTCTGGGTATTCTAGGTTGTCTATGTTGTCTGGGTATTCTTGGTATTCTGGGTTGTCTGGGGAGAAACATTGAACATCAGGGTAGAAGGTTGAACTGGGATGAACTCTGGGTTGTCTGGTCTGAGAAACATTGAACATCACAGTGGTATTCTGGGAACTCTAGGCTGTCTGGGTTGTCTGGGTTGTCTATGTTGTCTGGTTATTCTTGGTATTCTTGGTATTCTGGGTATTCTAGGTTGTCTAGGTTGTCTGGTTATTCTTGGTATTCTGGGGTATTCTAGGTTGTCTGGTTATTTGGTATTCTTGGTATTCTGGGTATTCTAGGTTGTCTGGGTTGTCTGGGTTGTCTATGTTGTCTGGTTATTCTTGGTATTCTTGGTATTCTGGGTATTCTAGGTTGTCTAGGTTGTCTGGTTATTCTTGGTATTCTGGGTATTCTAGGTTGTCTGGTTATTCTTGGTATTCTTGGTATTCTGGGTATTCTAGGTTGTCTGGGTTGTCTGGGTTGTCTATGTTGTCTGGTTATTCTTGGTATTCTTGGTATTCTGGGTATTCTAGGTTGTCTAGGTTGTCTGGTTATTCTTGGTATTCTGGGTATTCTAGGTTGTCTGGTTATTCTTGGTATTCTTGGTATTCTGGGTATTCTAGGTTGTCTATGTTGTCTGGTTATTCTTGGTATTCTGGGTATTCTAGGTTGTCTATGTTGTCTGGTTATTCTTGGTATTCTTGGTATTCTGGGTTGTCTTGGTATTCTGGGTATTCTAGGTTGTCTGGGTTGTCTATGTTGTCTGGTTATTCTTGCTATTCTTGGTATTCTGGGTATTCTAGGTTGTCTGGGTTGTCTTGGTATTCTTATTCTAGGTATTCTGGGTATTCTGGGTATTCTAGGTTGTCTATGTTGTCTGGTTATTCTTGGTATTCTTGGTATTCTGGGTATTCTAGGTTGTCTATGTTGTCTGGTTATTCTGGGTATTCTAGGTTGTCTGGGTTGTCTTGGTATTCTTGGTATTCTTGGTATTCTAGGTATTCTGGGTATTCTTGGTTGTCTGGTTATTCTTGGTATTCTTGGTATTCTAGGTATTCTGGGTATTCTGGGTATTCTAGGTTGTCTATGTTGTCTGGTTATTCTTGGTATTCTTGGTATTCTGGGTATTCTAGGTATTCTGGGTATTCTGGGTATTCTTGGTATTCTGGGTATTCTGGGTATTCTGGGTATTCTAGGTTGTCTATGTTGTCTGGGTTGTCTTGGTATTCTGGGTATTCTTGGTATTCTGGGTATTCTTGGTTGTCTATGTTGTCTATGTTGTCTGGTTATTCTTGGTATTCTTGGTATTCTGGGTATTCTGGGTATTCTAGGTTGTCTGGGTTGTCTGTGTTTTGATCCTGTCAATATTTCTTCAGGAGGTCAGAGGATTGCAGGGCTGTCCCAAATGCATCACTGTTCCCTACATAGTGCCCCTGCCCACAGTAGTGCACTATGTAGGGAATGGGATGCCGTTTGGGATGCAAAATAAATGACCTGCTACATGTATTTATGTAACGTAGTCAAATGTCATCGGCTGTTGGATTCATCTCTCAGCAGGCTACTGTGCTAATTGGTTTAGAGTTTGTTTATGCTGAACATGTTGAGAAAATAATTGAAATATTTATAACAATGTGCCACACTGGAATAAAATATCAAGTATCATATGAATTATAATTGAAACACTTCACACTCATTTTAAAGATGTTTAAAAATATCTATAAAAAATGTAAATTCTATGTAAATGTATTCTTCAATGGATTTGCACATTGATTCAGTGGCTCAATGTATCCATTCACACACACACGTTTTTTTAACGCAGAAGTGAGTTAAGCAACCCACAATGTGCTAATGTATGGATGAATTATAGATGACACAAGACACTTGCAGCATGCTATAATATAAAGCCCTTAATACCCATAATAAACTACCTGCTATAATATAAAGCCCTTAATACCTGTAATAAACTACCTGCTATAATATAAAGCCCCTAATACCCGTAATAAACTACCTGCTATAATATAAAGCCCTTAATACCCCTAATAAACTACCTGCTATAATATAAAGCCCTTAATACCCATAATAAACTACCTGCTATAATATAAAGCCCTTAATACCTAATAAACTACCTGCTATAATATAAAGCCCCTAATACCTGTAATAAACTACCTGCTATAATATAAAGCCCTAATACCTAATAAACTACCTGCTATAATATAAAGCCCTTAATACTAATAAACCCTAATAAACTACCTGTAATAACTATAAATATAAAGCCCTTAATACCTGTAATAAACTACCTGCTATAATATAAAGCCCTTAATACCCCCTAATAAACTACCTGCTATAATATAAAGCCCTTAATAATAAACTACCTGCTATAATATAAAGCCCTAATACCTGTACAAACTACCTGCTATAATATAAAGCCCTTAATACCTGTAATAAACTACCTGCTATAATATAAAGCCCTTAATACCTGTAATAAAACTACCTGCTATAATATAAAGCCCTTAATACCATAATAAACTACCTGCTATAATATAAAGCCCTTAATACCTGTAATAAACTACCTGCTATAATATAAAGCCCTTAATACCCCTAATAAACTACCTGCTATAATATAAAGCCCTTAATACCTGTAATAAAACTACCTGCTATAATATAAAAGCCCTTAATACCTGTAATAAACTACCTGCTATAATATAAAGCCCTTAATACCTGTAATAAAACTAATAAACTACCTATAATATAGCCCTTAATACCTGTAATAAACTACCTGCTATAATATAAAGCCCTTAATACCCCTAATAAACTACCTGCTATAATATAAAGCCCTTAATACCTGTAATAAACTACCTGCTATAATATAAAGCCCTTAATACCTGTAATAAACTACCTGCTATAATATAAAGCCCTTAATACCTAAATAAAACTACCTGCTATAATATAAAGCCCTTAATACCCCTAATAAACTACCTGCTATAATATAAAGCCCTTAATACCCCTAATAAACTACCTGCTATAATATAAAGCCCTTAATACCATAATAAACTACCTGCTATAATATAAAGCCCTTAATACCTGTAATAAACTACCTGCTATAATATAAAGCCCTTAATACCCCTAATAAACTACCTGCTATAATATAAAGCCCTTAATACCCATAATAAACTACCTGCTATAATATAAAGCCCTTAATACCCATAATAAACTACCTGCTATAATATAAAGCCCTTAATACCTGTAATAAACTACCTGCTATAATATAAAGCCCTTAATACCTGTAATAAACTACCTGCTATAATATAAAGCCCTTAATACCCATAATAAACTACCTGCTATAATATAAAGCCCTTAATACCTGTAATAAACTACCTGCTATAATATAAAGCCCTTAATACCCATAATAAACTACCTGCTATAATATAAAGCCCTTAATACCTCTAATAAACTACCTGCTATAATATAAAGCCCTTAATACCTGTAATAAAACTACCTGCTATAATATAAAGCCCTTAATACCCCTAATAAACTACCTGCTATAATATAAAGCCCTTAATACCCCTAATAAACTACCTGCTATAATATAAAGCCCTTAATACCTGTAATAAACTACCTGCTATAATATAAAGCCCTTAATACCTGTAATAAAACTACCTGCTATAATATAAAGCCCTTAATACCTGTAATAAACTACCTGCTATAATATAAAGCCCTTAATACCCCTAATAAACTACCTGCTATAATATAAAGCCCTTAATACCTGTAATAAACTACCTGCTATAATATAAAGCCCTTAATACCTGTAATAAACTACCTGCTATAATAATAAAGCCCTTAATACCTGTAATAAACTACCTGCTATAATATAAAGCCCTTAATACCCGTAATAAACTACCTGCTATAATATAAAGCCCTTAATACCCCTAATAAACTACCTGCTATAATATAAAGCCCTTAATACCCATAATAAACTACCTGCTATAATATAAAGCCCTTAATACCCCTAATAAACTACCTGCTGTAATATAAAGCCCTTAATACCTGTAATAAACTACCTGCTATAATATAAAGCCCTTAATACCCCTAATAAACTACCTGCTATAATATAAAGCCCTTAATACCCTAATAAAACTACCTGCTATAATATAAAGCCCTTAATACCTGTAATAAACTACCTGCTATAATATAAAGCCCTTAATACCTGTAATAAACTACCTGCTATAATATAAAGCCCTTTAATACCCATAATAAAAGCCCTTAATACCTGTAATAAACTACCTGCTATAATATAAAGCCCTTAATACCTGTAATAAACTACCTGCTATAATATAAAGCCCTTAATACCCCTAATAAACTACCTGCTATAATATAAAGCCCTTAATACCCCTAATAAACTACCTGCTATAATATAAAGCCCTTAATACCCCTAATAAACTACCTGCTATAATATAAAGCCCTAATACCCCTAATAAACTACCTGCTATAATATAAAGCCCTTAATACCCATAATAAACTACCTGCTATAATATAAAGCCCTTAATACCCCTAAACTACTCAACTACCTGTAATAAACTATAATATAAAGCCCTTAATACCTGTAATAAACTACCTGCTATAATATAAAGCCCTTAATACCTGTAATAAAACTACCTGCTATAATATAAAGCCCTTAATACCTGTAATAAACTACCTGCTATAATATAAAGCCCTTAATACCCGTAATAAAACTACCTGCTATAATATAAAGCCCTTAATACCCCTAATAAACTACCTGCTATAATATAAAGCCCTTATACCTGTAATAAACTACCTGCTAATATAACTTAATACCTGCTACCTAATATAAAGCCCTTAATACCCCTAATAAACTACCTGCTGTAATATAAAGCCCTTAATACCTGTAATAAAACTACCTGCTATAATATAAAGCCCCATAATAATAACCCGTGTAATAAACTAATACCTGTAATAAACTACCTGCTGTAATATAAAGCCCTTAATACCCCTAATAAACTACCTGCTATAATATAAAGCCCTTAATACCCCTAATAAACTACCTGCTATAATATAAAGCCCTTAATACCTGTAATACCTGCTAACCCTAATACCATAATAAACTACCTAATATAAAGCCCTTAATACCTGTAATAAACTACCTGCTATAATATAAAGCCCTTAATACCTGTAATAACTACCTGCTATAATATAAAGCCCTTAATACCTAATAAACTACCTGCTATAATATAAAGCCCTAAACTAATAAACTACCTGCTATAATATAAAGCCCTTAATACCCCTAATAAACTACCTGCTATAATATAAAGCCCTTTAATACCTGTAATAAACTACCTGCTATAATATAAAGCCCTTAATACCCATAATAAACTACCTGCTATAATATAAAGCCCTTAATACCCATAATAAACTACCTGCTATAATATAAAGCCCTTAATACCCATAATAAACTACCTGCTATAATATAAAGCCCTTAATACCCATAATAAACTACCTGCTATAATATAAAGCCCTTAATACCTGTAATAAACTACCTGCTATAATATAAAGCCCTTAATACCCCTAATAAACTACCTGCTATAATATAAAGCCCTTAATACCCCTAATAAACTACCTGCTATAATATAAAGCCCTTAATACCCCTAATAAACTACCTGCTATAATATAAAGCCCTTAATACCCCTAATAAACTACCTGCTATAATATAAAGCCCTTAATACCTGTAATAAACTACCTGCTATAATATAAAGCCCTTAATACCCCTAATAAACTACCTGCTATAATATAAAGCCCTTAATACCTGTAATAAACTACCTGCTATAATATAAAGCCCTTAATACCTGTAATAAACTACCTGCTATAATATAAAGCCCTTAATACCTGTAATAAACTACCTGCTATAATATAAAGCCCTTAATACCCGTAATAAACTACCTGCTATAATATAAAGCCCTTAATACCCCTAATAAACTACCTGCTATAATATAAAGCCCTTAATACCCATAATAAACTACCTGCTATAATATAAAGCCCTTAATACCCCTAATAAACTACCTGCTATAATATAAAGCCCTTAATACCTGTAATAAACTACCTGCTATAATATAAAGCCCTTAATACCCGTAATAAACTACCTGCTATAATATAAAGCCCTTAATACCCCTAATAAACTACCTGCTATAATATAAAGCCCTTAATACCTGTAATAAACTACCTGCTATAATATAAAGCCCTTAATACCTGTAATAAACTACCTGCTATAATATAAAGCCCTTAATACCCGTAATAAACTACCTGCTATAATATAAAGCCCTTAATACCTGTAATAAACTACCTGCTATAATATAAAGCCCTTAATACCCGTAATAAACTACCTGCTATAATATAAAGCCCTTAATACCCCTAATAAACTACCTGCTATAATATAAAGCCCTTAATACCTGTAATAAACTACCTGCTATAATATAAAGCCCTTAATACCCATAATAAACTACCTGCTATAATATAAAGCCCTTAATACCCCTAATAAACTACCTGCTATAATATAAAGCCCTTAATACCCCTAATAAACTACCTGCTATAATATAAAGCCCCTAATACCCGTAATAAACTACCAGCTATAATATAAAGCCCTTAATACCCATAATAAACTACCTGCTATAATATAAAGCCCTTAATACCTGTAATAAACTACCTGCTATAATATAAAGCCCTTAATACCTGTAATAAACTACCTGCTATAATATAAAGCCCTTAATACCCGTAATAAACTACCTGCTATAATATAAAGCCCTTAATACCTGTAATAAACTACCTGCTATAATATAAAGCCCTTAATACCCGTAATAAACTACCTGCTATAATATAAAGCCATTAATACCTGTAATAAACTACCTGCTATAATATAAAGCCCTTAATACCTGTAAATAAACTACTATAACTATAATATAAAGCCCTTAATGCCCCTAATAAAGCTACCTGCTATAATATAAAATATTAATACTTATAATAAACTACCTGCTATATTATAAAAATCATAATGCCCCTAATAGACTATAGCACTGTAATATAAAGCCATTAATGCCTGTAAATAAACTACCTGCTATAAATATAACGCCCATGTGCTGTAATAAACTACTATGTATAATATAAAGTATGTACCTTATAATAAACTACCTGCTATAATATAAAGCCCTTAATACCTGTAATAAACTACCTGCTATATTATAAAGCCCTTAATATCTAATAAAACTACCTGCTATAATATAAAGCCCTATAATACCCATGTAATAAAACTATGCTATAATATAAAGCCCTTAATACCTGTAATAAACTACCTGCTATAATATATAAAAGCCCTTAATACCCATAATAAAACTACCTGCTATAATATAAAGCCCTTAATACCCCCAATAAACTACCTGCTATAAGGGCAAAGCCCTTAATGCCCAATAATAAACTACCTGCTATAATATAAAGCCCTTAATACCTGTAATAAACTACCTGCTATAATATAAAGCCCTTAATGCCTGTAATAAACTACCTGCTATAATATAAAGCCCTTAATACCTGTAATAAAACTACCTGCTATAATATAAAGCCCATGTAATACCCCTAATAAAACTACCCATAATGAAACTACAATATAAAGCCCTTAATACCTGTAATAAAACTACCTGCTATAATATAAAGCCCTTAATACCATAATAAAACTACCTGCTATAATATAAAAAGCCCTTAATACCCTAAATAAACTACTGCTATAATATAAAGCCCTTAATACCCCTAATAAACTACCTGCTATAATACATTAAATAAATGCCCCTAATAAATAAACTACCTGCTATAATATAAAGCCTCCTTAATACCATAAACTACCTGCTATAATATAAAGCCCTTAATACCATAATAAACTACCTGCTATAATATAAAGCCTCAATACCCATAATAAACTACCTGCTATAATATAAAGGCCCTTAATACCCCTAATAAACTACCTGCTATAATATAAAAAGCCCTTAATACCTGTAATAAACTACCTGCTATAATATAAAGCCCTTAATACCTGTAATAAACTACCTGCTATAATATAAAGCCCTTAATACCCCTAATAAACTACCTGCTATAATATAAAGCCCTTAATAATACTAATAAAACTGCTATAATATAAAGCCCTTAATACTAATAAACTACCTGCTATAATATAAAGCCCTTAATACCCATAATAAACTACCTGCTATATAATATAAAGCCCTTAATACCTATAATAAACTACCTGCTATAATATAAAGCCCTATTACCTGTAATAAACTACCTGCTATAATATAAAGCCCTTAATACCCATAATAAACTACCTGCTATAATATAAAGCCCTTAATACCCCTAATAAACTACCTGCTATAATATAAAGCCCTTAATACCTGTAATAAACTACCTGCTATAATATAAAGCCCTTAATACCTGTAATAAACTACCTGCTATAATATAAAGCCCTTAATACCTATAATAAACTACCTATAATATAATATAAAGCCCTTAATACCCGTAATAAACTACCTGCTATAATATAAAGCCCTAATACCCCTAATAAACTACCTGCTATAATATAAAGCCCTTAATACCCATAATAAACTACCTGCTATAATATAAAGCCCTTAATACCATAATAAACTACCTGCTATAATATAAAGCCCTTAATACCTGCTGTAATAAAACTACCTGCTATAATATAAAGCCCTTAATAAACTACCTGCTATAATATAAAGCCCTTAATACCCCTAATAAACTACCATAATAAAGCTAATACCTAATATAAAGCCCTTAATACCCTAATAAACTACCTGCTATAATATAAAGCCCTTAATACCCCCTAATAAACTACCTGCTATAATATAAAGCCCTTAATACCCATAATAAAACTACCTGCTATAATATAAAGCCCTTAATACCCCTAATAAACTACCTGCTATAATATAAAGCCCTTAATACCCCTAATAAACTACCTGCTATAATATAAAGCCCCTAATACCCAGTAATAAACTACCTGCTATAATATAAAGCCCTTAATACCCATAATAAACTACCTGCTATAATATAAAGCCCTTAATACCCTAATAAACTACCTGCTATAATATAAAGCCCTTAATACCCATAATAAACTACCTGCTATAATATAAAGCCCTTAATACCCTAATAAACTACCAGCTATAATATAAAGCCCTTAATACCTATAATAAACTACCTGCTATAATATAAAGCCCTTAATATGTGTAATAAACTACTATATGCTATAATATAAAGCCCTTAATACCCTAATAAACTACCTGCTATAATATAAATAAAAGCCCTTAATACCCATAATAAACTACCTGCTATAATATAAAGCCCTTAATACCTGTAATAAACTACCTGCTATAATATAAAGCCCTTAATACCTGTAATAAACTACCTGCTATAATATAAAGCCCTTAATACCCCTAATAAACTACCTGCTATAATATAAAGCCCTTAATACCCCTAATAAACTACCTGCTATAATATAAAGCCCTTAATACCCATAATAAACTACCTGCTATAATATAAAGCCCTTAATACCTAATAAACTACCTGCTATAATATAACTTAATACCTGTAATAAACTATAATATAAAAAAGCCCTTAATACCTGTAATAAACTACCTGCTATAATATAAAGCCCTTAATACCCCTAATAAACTACCTGCTATAATATAAAGCCCTTAATACCCATAATAAACTACCTGCTATAATATAACGCCCTTAATACCTGTAATAAACTACCTGCTATAATATAAAGCCCTTAATACCCCTAATAAACTACCTGCTATAATATAAAGCCCTTAATACCCATAATAAACTACCTGCTATAATATAAAGCCCTTAATACCTGTAATAAACTACCTGCTATAATATAAAGCCCTTAATACCTGTAATAAACTACCTGCTATAATATAAAGCCCTTAATACCCAATAAACTAAAATATACCTGCTATAATATAAAGCCCTTAATACCCATAATAAACTACCTGCTATAATAATAAACTACCTGCCCTTAATACGCCTAATAAACTACCTGCTATAATATAAAGCCCTTAATACCTGTAATAAACTACCTGCTATAATATAAAGCCCTTAATACCCATAATAAACTACCTGCTATAATATAAAGCCCTTAATACCCCTAATAAACTACCTGCTATAATATAAAGCCCTTAATACCCCTAATAAACTACCTGCTATAATATAAAGCCCTTAATACCTGTAATAAACTACCTGCTATAATATAAAGCCCTTAATACCATAATAAACTACCTGCTATAATATAAAGCCCTTAATACCTGTAATAAACTACCTGCTATAATATAAAGCCCTTAATACCCCTAATAAACTACCTGCTATAATATAAAGCCCTTAATACCTGTAATAAACTACCTGCTATAATATAAAGCCCTTAATACCCCTAATAAACTACCTGCTATAATATAAAGCCCTTAATACCTGTAATAAACTACCTGCTATAATATAAAGCCCTTAATACCCTACCTGCTAATAAAAGCTACCTACCTGCTATAATATAAAGCCCCTAATACCCCTAATAAACTACCTGCTATAATATAAAGCCCTTAATACCCCTAATAAACTACCTGCTATAATATAAAGCCCTTAATACCCATAATAAACTACCTGCTATAATATAAAGCCCCTAATACCATAATAAACTACCTGCTATAATATAAAGCCCTTAATACCCCTAATAAACTACCTGCTATAATATAAAGCCCTTAATACCCCTAATAAACTACCTGCTATAATATAAAGCCCTTAATACCCATAATAAACTACCTGCTATAATATAAAGCCCTTAATACCTGTAATAAACTACCTGCTATAATATAAAGCCCTTAAATACCCCCCCTAATAAACTACCTGCTATAATATAAAGCCCTTAATACCCCTAATAAACTACCTGCTATAATATAAAGCCCTTAATACCTGTAATAAACTACCTGCTATAATATAACGCCCTTAATACCTGTAATAAACTACCTGCTATAATATAAAGCCCTTAATACCTGTAATAAACTACCTGCTATAATATAAAGCCCTTAATACCCATAATAAACTACCTGCTATAATATAAAGCCCTTAATACCTGTAATAAACTACCTGCTATAATATAAAGCCCTTAATACCCATAATAAACTACCTGCTATAATATAAAGCCCTTAATACCTGTAATAAACTACCTGCTATAATATAAAGCCCTTAAAACCTGTAATAAACTACCTGCTATAATATAAAGCCCTTAATACCCATAATAAACTACCTGCTATAATATAAAGCCCTTAATACCCCTAATAAACTACCTGCTATAATATAAAGCCCTTAATACCTGTAATAAACTACCTGCTATAATATAAAGCCCTTAATACCCCTAATAAACTACCTGCTATAATATAAAGCCCTTAATACCTGTAATAAACTACCTGCTATAATATAAAGCCCTTAATACCCCTAATAAACTACCTGCTATAATATAAAGCCCTTAATACCTGTAATAAACTACCTGCTATAATATAAAGCCCTTAATACCCCTAATAAACTACCTGCTATAATATAAAGCCCTTAATACCCATAATAAACTACCTGCTATAATATAAAGCCCTTAATACCCCTAATAAACTACCTGCTATAATATAACGCCCTTAATACCTGTAATAAACTACCTGCTATAATATAAAGCCCTTAATACCCATAATAAACTACCTGCTATAATATAAAGCCCCTAATACCCCTAATAAACTACCTGCTATAATATAAAGCCCTTAATACCCCTAATAAACTACCTGCTATAATATAAAGCCCTTAATACCTGTAATAAACTACCTGCTATAATATAAAGCCCTTAATACCCATAATAAACTACCTGCTATAATATAAAGCCCTTAATACCCATAATAAACTACCTGCTGTAATATAAAGCCCTTAATACCCCTAATAAACTACCTGCTATAATATAAAGCCCTTAATGCCCATAATAAACTACCTGCTGTAATTTAAAGCCCTTAATACCTGCAATAAACTACCTGCTATAATATAAAGCCCTTAATACCCATAATAAACTACCTGCTATAATATAAAGCCCTTAATACCTGCAATAAACTACCTGCTATAATATAAAGCCCTTAATACCCCTAATAAACTACCTGCTATAATATAAAGCCCCTAATACCCCTAATAAACTACCTGCTATAATATAAAGCATCTAATACCTGTAATAAACTACCTGCTATAATATAAAGCCCTTAATACCTGTAATAAACTACCTGCTATAATATAAAGCCCTTAATACCCCTAATAAACTACCTGCTATAATATAAAGCCCTTAATACCTGTAATAAACTACCTGCTATAATATAAAGCCCTTAATACCCATAATAAACTACCTGCTATAATATAAAGCCCTTAATACCTGTAATAAACTACCTGCTATAATATAAAGCCCTTAATACCATAATACACTACCTGCTATAATATAAAGCCCTTAATACCATAATAAACTACCTGCTATAATATAAAGCCCTTAATACCTGTAATAAACTACCTGCTATAATATAAAGCCCTTAATACCCCCAATAAACTACCTGCTATAATATAAAGCCCTTAATACCCATAATAAACTACCTGCTATAATATAAAGACCTTAATGCTCCTAACCTGGTCATGACACTGTATTTATAGGATAATATAGGCTATTATAAGATATTATAGGATAACATAAAATAATATAGGATAATATAAGATAATATAAGATAATATAGGATAATATAAGATAATATTGGATAATATAAGATAATATAAGATAAGATAAGATAATATAGGATATAATAAGATAGTGTTGGATAATATAAGTTAATATAGGATAATATTGGATAATATAAGATAAGATAAGATAATATAGGATATAATAAGATAGTGTTGGATAATATAAGTTAATATAAGATAATATAAGATAATATAGGATAATATAAGATAATATTGGATAATATAAGATAATATAAGATAAGATAAGATAATATAGGATAATATAAGTTAGTGTTGGATAATATAAGTTAATATAGGATACTACATAAGATAATATTTAAGATAATATAAGATAGTGTTGGATAATATAAGTTAATATAGGATACTACATAAGATAATATTTAAGATAATATAAGATAGTGTTGGATAATATAAGATAATATAAGATAATATAGGATACTACATAAGATAATATTTAAGATAATATAAGATCATTTAGAATAATATAAGATAATGTAGGATAATATAAGATAGTGTTGGATAATATAAGATAATATAGGATAATATAAAATAATATAAGATTGTGTTGGATAATATAAGATCATGTAGGATAATATAAGATAATATAAGATAATAGAGGATAATATAAGATAATATATAATAATATAAGATAATATAAGTTAATATAAGATAATATAGGATAATATAAGATAATGTAGGATCATGTAAGATAATATAGGATAATATAAGATAATGTAGGATAATATAAGATAATATAAGATAATGTAGGATCATTTAAGATAATATAGGATAATATAAGAGAATGTAGGATAATATAAGATAATATGAGATAATATAAGATAATATAAGTTAGTGTTGGATAATATGAGATAATATAGGATAATATATGATAATATAATAGAGTGTTGGATAATATAAGATAGTTTTGGATAATATAAGATAATATAAGAGAATGTAGGATAATATAAGATAATATAGGATAATATGAGATAATATAAGATAATATAAGTTAGTGTTGGATAATATAAGATAATGTAGGATACTATATGATAATAAAAGATAGTGTTGGATAATATAAGATAGTGTTGGATAATATAAGATAATATAGGATAATATAAGATAATGTAGGATAATATAAGACAATATAAGATAGTGTTGGATAATATAAGATAATATAGGATAATATAAGATAATGTATGATAATATAGGATAATATAAGATCATGTATGATAATATAGGATAATAAAAGATAGTGTTGGATAATATAAGATAATATAGGATAATATAAGATAATATAGGATAATATAAGATAATGTAGAATAATATAAGACAATATAACATAGTGTTGGATAATATAAGATAATATAAGTTAATATAAGATATTATAGGATAATATTAGATATTATAGGATAATATAAGTTAATATAACATAATATAGGATAATATCGGATAATATAAGTTAATATAAGATAATATAGGATAATACAAGATAATATAAGATAGTGTTGGATAATATAAGATAGTGGGAGAACTTGCACGATTGGTGGCTGACTAAATACTTTTTTGCCCCACTCTATATGATGACGGACGTAAGATAATATAATAAGATGATGTTGGATAATGTAAGATCATTGTGTACATTAGTTTCCACACATTACACCACAAAAGGTCTGTCAGGATGGTCATGTTTTCCTCTTCTGCAACCGGTTTCATCTGATCCTCTCTGTGCTTCTGACTGGTAACATTCTGTCTGGTAACATTCTGTCTGGTAACATTCTGACTGGTAACATTCTGTCTGGTAACATTCTGTCTGGTAACATTCTGACTGGTAACATTCTGTCTGGTAACATTCTGTCTGGTAACATTCTGTCTGGTAACATTCTGTCTGGTAACATTCTGTCTGGTAACATTCTGTCTGGTAACATTCTGTCTGGTAACATTCTGTCTGGTAACATTCTGACTGGTAACATTCTGACTGGTAACATTCTGACTGGTAACATTCTGACTGGTAACATTCTGACTGGTAACATTCTGTCTGGTAACATTCTGTCTGGTAACATTCTGACTGGTAACATTCTGACTGGTAACATTCTGACTGGTAACATTCTGACTGGTAACATTCTGACTGGTAACATTCTGACTGGTAACATTCTGACTGGTAACATTCTGACTGGTAACATTCTGACTGGTAACATTCTGTCTGCATCCTAAATGCCACAGTATTCCCTCTATAGTGGATTACTTTTAGTGCCCTATGTAGGGAATAGGGTGCCAATTGTTACGCAGCTTCTGTTTACAATTCATAACCCTAATTACCCAGCCTAAAGACACAATTAATCAGCAGCAAAACAACCACCTGCAACTACAGTGAATTATTTATGAGACGCTTTAAAATGTCTCCTTTCTGGAACAGACTGAGATGATTAGCGTGTAGTAAAATATCTCCAAGGACACGACGGGTTAGATGCTACATGGCACAAACACAGCTGATTAAAACCCTGAACTGGGGTTGGCATCTAAATCAAATCAAATCAAATTGTATTTGTCACATACACATGGTTAGCAGATGTTGATGCGAGTGTAGCGAAATGCTTGTGCTTCTAGTTCTGACAATGCAGTAATAACCAACAAGTAATCTAACCTAACAATTCCAAAACTACTATCTTTTACACACAAGTGTAAAGGGATAAAGAATATGTACATAAAGATATATGAATGAGTGATGGTACAGAGCAGCATAGGCAAGATGCAGTAGATGGTATTGAGTGCAGTATATACATATGAGATGAGTATGTAAACAAAGTGGCATAGTTAAAATGGCTAGTGATACATGTATTACATAAGGATGCAGTAGATGATGTAGAGTACAGTATATAATGTAGGGTAAGTAACATTATATAAGGTAGCATTGTTTAAAGTGGCTAGTGATATATTTTACATCATTTCCCATCAATTCCCATTATTAAAGTGGCTGGAGTTGAGTCAGTGTCAATGACAGTGTGTTGGCAGCAGCCACTCAATGTTAGTGGTGGTTGTAACAGTCTGATGGCCTTGAGATAGAAGCTGTTTTTTCATGTCATGGAAACAGATCTAACACTCCCATGTCATGGAAACAGATCTAACACTCCCATGTAATGGAAACAGATGGAAACAGATCTAACACTCCCATGTCATGGAAACAGATGGAAACAGATCTAACACTCCCATGTCATGGAAACAGATGGAAACAGATCTAACACTCCCATGTAATGGAAACAGATCTAACACTCCCATGTCATGTAAACAGATCTAACACTCCCATGTCATGGAAACAGATCTAACACTCCCATGTCATGGAAACAGATGGAAACCGATCTAACACTCCCATGTCATGGAAACAGATGGAAACAGATCTAACACTCCCATGTCATGGAAACAGATGGAAACAGATCTAACACTCCCATGTAATGTAAACAGATCTAACACTCCCATGTCATGGAAACAGATCTAACACTCCCATGTCATGGAAACAGATGGAAACAGATCTAACACTCCCATGTCATGGAAACAGATGGAAACAGATCTAACACTCCCATGTCATGGAAACAGATCTAACACTCCCATGTCATGGAAACAGATGGAAACAGATCTAACACTCCCATGTCATGGAAACAGATCTAACACTCCCATGTCATGGAAACAGATCCAACACTCCCATGTAATGGAAACAGATTCAACACTCCCATGTTATGGAAACAGATCCAAAACTCCCGTGTCATGGAAACAGGTGGATACAGATCTAACACTCCCATGTCATGGAAACAGGTGGATACAGATCTAACACTCCCATGTCATGGAAACAGGTGGATACAGATCTAACACTCCCATGTCATGGAAACAGGTGGATACAGATCTAACACTCCCATGTCATGGAAACAGATCTAACACTCCCGTGTCATGGAAACAGATCTAACACTCCCATGTCATGGAAACAGATCTAACACTCCCATGTCATTGAAACAGATCTAACACTCCCATGTCATGGAAACAGATCTAACACTCCCATGTCATGGAAACAGATGGAAACAGATCTAACACTCCCATGTCATGGAAACAGATGGAAACAGATCTAACACTCCCATGTCATGGAAACAGATCTAACACTCCCATGTCATGGAAACAGATCTAACACTCCCATGTCATGGAAACAGATGAAAACAGATCTAACACTCCCATGTCATGGAAACAGATCTAACACTCCCATGTCATGGAAACAGATCTAACACTCCCATGTAATGGAAACAGATCTAACACTCCCATGTCATGGAAACAGATCCAAAACTCCCGTGTCATGGAAACAGGTCTAACACTCCCATGTCATGGAAACAGATGGATACAGATCTAACACTCCCATGTCATGGAAACAGATCTAACACTCCCATGTCATGGAAACAGATGGATACAGATCTAACACTCCCATGTCATGGAAACAGATCTAACACTCCCGTGTCATGGAAACAGATCTAACACTCCCATGTAATGGAAACAGATGGATACAGATCTAACACTCCCATGTCATTGAAACAGATCTAACACTCCCATGTCATGGAAACAGATCTAACACTCCCATGTCATGGAAACAGATGGAAACAGATCTAACACTCCCATGTCATGGAAACAGATCTAACACTCCCGTGTCATGGAAACAGATGGAAACAGATCTAACACTCCCATGTAATGGAAACAGATCTAACACTCCCATGTCATGGAAACAGATCTAACACTCCCATGTCATGGAAACAGATCTAACACTCCCATGTCATGGAAACAGATCTAACACTCCCATGTCATGGAAACAGATGGAAACAGATCTAACACTCCCATGTCATGTAAACAGATCTAACACTCCCGTGTCATGGAAACAGATCTAACACTCCCATGTCATGGAAACAGATCTAACACTCCCATGTCATGGAAACAGATCTAACACTCCCATGTCATGGAAACAGATCTAACACTCCCATGTCATGGAAACAGATGGAAACAGATCTAACACTCCCATGTCATGGAAACAGATCTAACACTCCCATGTCATGGAAACAGATGGAAACAGAAGTTGAAAGAAACAAGATCTGATGCTGCCGCTTCATAAGGCTCAGACTCTTTCAGATCTCTGTAAATCTGTTTATTTCAAACACACCTTATAACCAGTTACTGGACCACCTTATAACCCCTGATCAGTTACTGTAACATCTTATAACCCCTGATCAGTTACTGTAACACACCTTATAACCCCTGATCAGTTACTGTAACACACCTTATAACCCCTGATCAGTTACTGTAACACCTTATAACCACTGATCAGTTACTATAACACCTTATAACCACTGATCAGTTACTGTAACACCTTATAACCCCTGATCAGTTACTGTAACACCTTATAACCACTAATCAGTTACTGTAACACCTTATAACCACTGATCAGTTACTGTAACACCTATAACCTGATCATTACTGTAACACCTTATAACCCCTGAAGTTACCACCTGATCAGTTACTGTAACACCTTATAACCCCTGATCAGTTACTGTAACACCTTATAACCCCTGATCAGTTACTGTAACACCTGATCAGTTACTGTAACACCCCTGATCAGTTACTGATCAGTTACTGTAACACCTTATAACCCCTGATCAGTTACTGTAACACCTTATAACCCTGTAACACCTTAACAGTTACTGTAACATATAACCCCTGATCAGTTATAACCCCCCTGATCAGTTACTGTAACACCTTATAACCCCTGATCAGTTACTGTAACACACCTTATAACCCCTGATCAGTTACTGTAACACCTTATAACCCCTGATCAGTTACTGTAACACCTTATAACCATCAGTTACTGTAACACCTTATAACCCCTGATCAGTTACTGTAACACCTTATAACCAGTTACTGTAACACCTTATAACCCTGCCCCTGATCAGTTACTGTAACATCTTATAACCCCTGATCAGTTACTGTAACACTTATAACCCCTGATCAGTTACTGTAACACCTTATAACCAGTTACTGTAACACCTTATAACCCCTGATCAGTTACTGTAACACTTATAACCCTTACTGTATCAGTTACTGTAACACCTTATAACCAGTTACTGTAACACACCTTATAACCCCTGATCAGTTACTGTAACACCTTATAACCACAGTTACTGTAACACCTTATAACCCCTGATCAGTTACTGTAACACCTTATAACCCCTGATCAGTTACTGTAACACCTTATAACCCCTGACTAATCAGTTACTGTAACACCTTATAACCATCTAATCAGTTACTGTAACACCTTATAACCCCTGATCAGTTACTGTAACACCTTATAACCACTGATCAGTTACTGTAACATCTTATAACCACTGATCAGTTACTGTAACACCTTATAACCCCTGATCAGTTACTGTAACACCTTATAACCCCTGATCAGTTACTGTAACACCTTATAACCACTGATCAGTTACTGTAACACCTTATAACCACTGATCAGTTACTGTAACACCTTATAACCAGATCAGTTACTGTAACACCTTATAACCACTGATCAGTTACTGTAACACACCTTATAACCACTGATCAGTTACTGTAACACCTTATAACCACTGATCAGTTACTGTAACACCTTATAACCCCTGATCAGTTACTGTAACACCTTATAACCACTGATCAGTTACTGTAACACCTTATAACCCCTGATCAGTTACTGTAACACCTTATAACCCTTACTGTAACACTAACCATCAGTTACTCCTTATAACCCCTGATTTACTGTAACACCTTATAACCACTGATCAGTTACTAACACCTTATAACCACTGATCAGTTACTGTAACACCTTATAACTAACCACTGATCAGTTACTGTAACACCTTATAACCCTGATCAGTTACTGTAACACCTTATAATCAGTTACTGTAACACCTTATAACCATCAGTTACTGTAACACCTTATAACCCCTGATCAGTTACTGTAACACCTTATAACCCTGATCAGTTACTGTAACACCTTATAACCCCTGATCAGTTACTGTAACACCTTATAACCACTGATCAGTTACTGTAACACCTTATAACCCTGATCAGTTACTGTAACACCTTATAACCCTGATCAGTTACTGTAACACCTTATAACCACTGATCAGTTACTGTAACACCTTATAACCCCTGATCAGTTACTGTAACACCTTATAACCACTGATCAGTTACTGTAACACCTTATAACCCCTGATCAGTTACTGTAACACCTTATAACCACTGATCAGTTACTGTAACCACCTTATTACTGTACCCTTATAACCACTGATCAGTTACTGTAACACCTTATAACCCCTGATCAGTTACTGTAACACCTTATAACCACAGTTACTGATCAGTTTACTGTAACACCTTATAACCCTGATCAGTTACTGATCAGTTACTGTAACACCTTATAACCACTGATCAGTTACTGTAACACCTTATAACCACTGATCAGTTACTGTAACACCTTATAACCAGTTACTGTAACACCTTATAACCCTGATCAGTTACTGTAACACCTCAGTTACTGTAACACCTTATAACCACTAATCACTTACTGTAACACCTTATAACCAGTTACTATAACACCTTATAACCCCTGATCAGTTACTGTAACACCTTATAACCACTAATCACTTACTGTAACACCTTATAACCAGTTACTATAACTGTTACCTTACCTTATAACCCCTGATCAGTTACTGTAACATCTTATAACCACTGATCAGTTACTGTAACACCTTATAACCCCGGTTATCAGTTACTGTAATACCTTATAACCCCTGATCAGTTACTGTAACACCTTATAACCACTAATCAGTTACTGTAACACCTTATAACCACTAATCAGTTACTGTAACACCTTATAACCACTGATCAGTTACTGTAACACCTTATAACCACTGATCAGTTACTGTAACACCTTATAACCACTGATCAGTTACTGTAACACCTTATAACCCCTGATCAGTTACTGTAACACCTTATAACCCCTGATCAGTTACTGTAACACCTTATAACCACTAATCAGTTACTGTAACACCTTATAACCACTGATCCGTTACTGTAACACACCTTATAACTCCTGATCTGTTACTGTAACACCTTATAACCCCTGATCAGTTACTGTAATACCTTATAACCCCTGATCAGTTACTGTAACACCTTATAACCACTAATCAGTTACTGTAACACCTTATAACCACTAATCAGTTACTGTAACACCTTATAACCACTGATCAGTTACTGTAACACCTTATAACCACTGATCAGTTACTGTAACACCTTATAACCACTGATCAGTTACTGTAACACCTTATAACCCCTGATCAGTTACTGTAACACCTTATAACCCCTGATCAGTTACTGTAACACCTTATAACCACTAATCAGTTACTGTAACACCTTATAACCCCGGATCAGTTACTGTAACACCTTATAACCCCTGATCTGTTACTGTAACACACCTGATATAACCAGTTACTGTAACACCTTATAACCCCTGATCAGTTACTGTAACACCTGATCAGTTACTGTATAACCCCTGATCAGTTACTGTAACACCTTACACCTTATAACCACAGATCAGTTACTGTTACATCTTATAACCCCTGATCAGTTACTGTAACACCTTATAACCCCAGTGATCAGTTATTGTAACACCTTATAACCCCTAATCAGTTACTGTAACACCTTATAACCCCTGATCAGTTACTAACCGGATCAGTTACTGTAACACCTTATAACCCTGATATGTTACTATAACTGTACCTTATAACCAGTTACTGTAACACCTTATAACCCCTGTAATCAGTTACTGTAACACCTTATAACCCTGATCAGTTACTGTAACACACCTTCATAACCACAGATCAGTTACTGTTACATCTTATAACCCTGATCAGTTACTGTAACACCTTATAACCCTGATCAGTTATTGTAACACCTTATAACCCCTAATCAGTTACTGTAACACCTTATAACCCCGTTACTGTAACACCTCAGTTACTGTAACACCTTATAACCCCTGATCAGTTATTGTAACACCTTATAACCCTAATCAGTTACTGTAACACCTTATAACCCCTGATCAGTTACTGTAACACCTTATAACCACTGATCAGTTACTGTAACACCTTATAACCACTGATTTACTGTAACATCTTATAACCCCTGATCAGTTACTGTAACACCTTATAACCAGTTACTGTAACACCTTATAACCCCTGATCAGTTACTGTAATGCCTTGTAACCACCTTATAACCACTGATCAGTTACTGTAACACCTTATAACCCCTGATCAGTTACTGTAACACCTTATAACCCCTGATCAGTTACTGTAACACCTTATAACCCCTGATCAGTTACTGTAACACCTTATAACCCCTGATCAGTTACTGTAACACACCTTATAACCACTGATCAGTTACTGTAACACCTTATAACCCCTGATCAGTTACTGTAACACACCTTATAACCACTGATCAGTTACTGTAACACCTTATAACCACTAATCAGTTACTGTAACACATAACCCCGGATCAGTATAACCACTGATCAGTTACTGTAACACCTTATAACCCTTATAACTGATCAGTTACTGTAACACCTTATAACCCCTGATCAGTTACTGTAACACCTTATAACCCCTGATCAGTTACTGTAACACCTTATAACCACTGATCAGTTACTGTAACACCTTATAACCCCTGATCAGTTACTGTAACACCTTATAACCCCTGATCAGTTACTGTAACACCTTATAACCCCTTATAACTGATCAGTTACTGTAACACCTTATAACCCCTGATCAGTTACTGTAACACACCTTATAACCCCTGATCAGTTACTGTAACACCTTATAACCACTGATCAGTTACTGTAACACCTTATAACCACTAATCAGTTACTGTAACACCTTATAACCACTAATCAGTTACTGTAACACATAACCACTTATAACCACCACTGATCAGTTACTGTAACACCTTATAACCACTGATCAGTTACTGTAACACCTTATAACCACCTAATCAGTTACTGTAACACCTTATAACCCCTGATCAGTTACTGTAACACCTTATAACCCCTGATCAGTTACTGTAACACCTTATAACCCCTGATCAGTTACTGTAACACCTTATAACCAGTTACTGATTATAACCAGTTTACTGTAACACCTTATAACCACTGATCAGTTACTGTTACTGTAACACCTTATAACCCCTGATCAGTTACTGTATCCCTGATCAGTTACTGTAACACCTTATAACCCCTGATCAGTTACTGTAACACCTTATAACCCCTGATCAGTTACTGTAACATCTGTAACTCCCCTGATCAGTTATAACCCCTGATCAGTTACTGTAACACCTTATAACCCTGATCAGTTACTGTAACACCTTATAACCACTGATCAGTTACTGTAACACCTTATAACCCTGATCAGTTACTGTAACACCTTATAACCATCAGTTACTGTATCCCCTGATCAGTTACTGTAACACCCCCTTATAACCACTGATCAGTTACTGTAACACCTTATAACCCCTGATCAGTTACTGTAATACCTTGTAACCACCTTCAGTTAACCCTTATAACCACTGATCAGTTACTGTAACACCTTATAACCCCTGATCAGTTACTGTAACAACACCTTATAACCCCCCCTGATCAGTTACTGTAACACCTTATAACCACTAATCAGTTACTGTAACACACCTTATAACCACTAATCAGTTACTGTAACACCACCTTATAACCCTTATAACCCTGATCAGTTACTGTAACACCTTATAACCAGTTACTGTAACACCTTATAACCACTGATCAGTTATTGTAACACCTTATAACCACTGATCAGTTACTGTAATACCTTATAACCCCTGATCAGTTACTGTAACACCTTATAACCCTGATCAGTTACTGTAACACACCTTATAACCACTGATCAGTTACTGTAACACCTTATAACCCCTGATCAGTTACTGTAACACCTTATAACCCCTGATCAGTTACTGTAACACCTTATAACCCCTGATCAGTTACTATAACACCTTATAACCCCTGATCAGTTACTGTAACACCTTATAACCCCTGATCAGTTACTGTAACACCTTATAACCCCTGATCAGTTACTATAACACCTTATAACCACTGATCAGTTACTGTAACACCTTATAACCCCTGATCAGTTACTGTAACACCTTATAACCCCTGATCAGTTACTATAACACCTTATAACCACTGATCAGTTACTGTAACACCTTATAACCCCTGATCAGTTACTGTAACACCTGATATAACCCCTGATCAGTTACTGTAACACCTTATAACCCCTGATCAGTTACTATAACACCTTATAACCCCTGATCAGTTACTATAACACCTTATAACCCCTGATCAGTTACTGTAACACCTTATAACCACTGATCAGTTACTGTAACATCTTATAACCACGAATCAGTTACTGATCAGTTAATGTTAATCAGTTGATGTAACACGCAGATTAATTGGCTGTAAAGATAGGGAGAGGTCTGTCCGTAATAAACTGATGCTCTGCTTTTTTGACACCACACTCCACAAAGCAAGTAATGCAGACTCTAGATTTGTCTTAGCTTGATTATTGTCCAGTCGTGTGGTCGAGGGCTGCAAGGAAACACCCAGTTAAGCTGCAGCTGGCCCAGAACAGAGCGGCACGTCTTACTCTTCATTGTAATCAGAGGGCTTATGTAAATATTATGCACGCCAGTCTCTCTTGGTTAAGAGTTGAGGAGAGACCGACTGCATCAATCAATCAAATGGATATTTACTATTAAATTTATTTATAAAGCCCTTCTTAGGTCAGCTGATGTCACAAAGTGCTGTACAGATCCCCAGCCTATAACCCCAAACAGCAGCAATGCAGATGTAGAAGCACGGGGGCTAGGAAAAACTCCCTAGAAAGGCCAAAACCTAGGAAGAAACCTAGAGAGGAACCAGGCTATGTGGGGTGGCCAGTCCTCTTCTGGCTGTACCGGGTAGAGAGGAACCAGGCTATGAGGGGTGGCCAGTCCTCTTCTGGCTGTACCGGGTAGAGAGGAACCAGGCTATGAGGGGTGGCCAATCCTCTTCTGGCTGTACCGGGTAGACCAGAGGAACCAGGCTCTGAGGGGTGACCAGTCCTCTTCTGGCTGTACCGGGTAGACCAGAGGAACCAGGCTATGAGGGGTGGCCAGTCCTCTTCTGGCTGTGCCGGGTAGAGAGGAACCAGGCTATGAGGGGTGGCCAGTCCTCTTCTGGCTGTACCGGTGGAGATTATAACAGAACATGGCCAAGATGTTCAAATATTCATAGATGACCAGCAGGGTCATATAATAATAATCACTGTGGTTGTCAAGGGTGCAACAGGTCAGCACCTCAGGAGTAAATGTCAGTTGGCTTTTCATAGCCCATCATTCAGAGTATCTCTACCGCTCCTGCTGTCTCTAGAGAGTTGAAAACAGCAGGTCTGGGACAGGTTGCACGTCCAGTGAACAGGTCAGGGTTCCATGGCCGCAGGCAGAACAGTTGAAACTGGAGTAGCAGCACGACCAGGTGGACTGGGGACAGAAAGGAGTCATCAGGCCAGGTAGTCTTGAGTCATGGTCCTAGAAAGAGAAAAATAGAGAAAGAGAGAGAGAAAGAGAGAGAGAATTTAGAGGGAGCATACTTAAATTCACACAGGACACCAGATTGGACAGGAGAATTACTCCCGATATAACAGACTGACCCTAGCCCCTCGGAAACGTAAACTATTGTAGCGTAAGTACTGGAGGCTGAGACAGGAGACGTCGGGAGACACTGCGGGCCCGTCCGATGATACCCCCGGACCGGGCCAAACAGGCAGGACGCAACAACAACAACACCCACTTTGCCAAAGCACAGCCCCCACACCACTAGAGGGATATGTTCAACCACCAACTTACTATCCTGAGACAAGGCTGAGTATAGCCCACAAAGATCTCCCCCACGGCACAAACCCATAGGGGGGCTCCAACCTGGACATGAAGATCACGTCAGTGACTCAACCTACTCAAGTGGTGCACCCCTCCTAGGGACGGCATGGAAGAGCACCAGTAAGCCAGTGACTCAGCACCTGCAATAGGGTTTGAGGCAGAGAGTCCCAGTGGAGAGAGGGGAACCGGCCAGCCAGAGACAGCAAGGGCGGTTCGTTGCTCCAGTGCCTTTCCGTTCACTCTTGGGCTCAATCATAGGACCAACTGAAGAGATTAGTCTTCAATAAAGACTTAAAGGTTGGTCTGCGTCTCTCACATGGGTAGGCAGAACGTTCCAGAAAAATTGAGCTCTATAGGAGAAAGCCCTGCCTCCAGATGTTTGCTTAGAAATTCTAGGGACAATTAGGAGGCCTGCTTTCGCAATGTTTAAAAAAAAAAAAAAAAAAATCAAAACGGCCTATTTCACATCCAGGTCACGCGAGTCGATGATACTTGTAGGACCAAATCGCAAAGATAGGTAGGAATTGGCCCATGTAATGCTTTATAGGTTAGCAGTAAAACCTTGAAAACAGCCCTAGCCTTAACAGGAAGCCAGTGTACGGAGGCTAGCACTGGAGTAATATGATCAAATGTTTTGGTTCTGGTCAAGATTCAAGCAGCCGTGTTAAGCACTAACCGAAGTGTATTTAGTGCTTTATCCGAGTAGCCGGAAACTAGAGCATTGCAGTAGTCTAACCTAGAAGTGAAAAAAAGCATGGTGTCACACCCTGACCATAGTTTGCTTTGTCTGTTTCTATGTTTTGTTTGGTCAGGGTGTGACCATGGTGCTTGCCTACGGAGCTGTGAGGGGAACGGCACCTCAGTACCTCCAGGCTCTGATCAGGCCCTACACCCAAACAAGGGCACTGCGTTCATCCACCTCTGGCCTGCTCGCCTCCCTACCACTGAGGAAGTACAGTTCCCGCTCAGCCCAGTCAAAACTGTTCGCTGCTCTGGCCCCCCAATGGTGGAACAAACTCCCTCACGACGCCAGGACAGCGGAGTCAATCACCACCTTCCGGAGACACCTGAAACCCCACCTCTTTAAGGAATACCTAGGATAGGATAAGTAATCCTTCTCACCCCCCCCCCCTTTTAAGATTTAGATGCACTATTGTAAAGTGACTGTTCCACTGGATGTCATAAGGTGAATGCACCAATTTGTAAGTCGCTCTAGATAAGAGTGTCTGCTAAATGACTTAAATGTAAATGTAAATGATCTGAGTGGGCATTCTATGTTGTGTGTCTAGTTTGTCTGTTTCTGTGTTTGGGCCTGATATGGTTCTCAATCAGAGGCAGGTGTTAGTCATGGTCTCTGATTGGGAACCATATTTAGGTAGCCTGTTTGGTGTTGGGTTTTGTGGGTGATTGTTCCTGTCTCTGTGTTTGCACCAGATAGGGCTGTTTTGGTTTTTCACATTTCTTGTTTTGTTAGTCTATTCATGTATAGTTCCTTTATTTAAGAACCATGAATAATAACCACGCTGCATTTTGGTCCTTCAACTCAAGAACTTCATCCTTCAACTCAAGAAAACCGTTACACATGGATGACTTTTATCAGCATCATTTTTGGACAGAAAATGTCAGATTTTTGCAACGTTACGTAGAGGGAACAAAAGCTGTCCTTGAAACAGTCAGATATGTTCGTCAAAAGAGAGATCAGGGTCCAGAGTAACGCCGAGGTCCTTCACAGTTTTATTTGAGACGACTGTACAACCATCAAAGATTAATTGTCACATTCAACAGAAGATCTCTTTGTTTCTTGGGACCTAAAACAAGCATCTCTGTTTTGTTCGAGTTTAAAAGTAGAACATTTGCCGTCATCCACTTCCTTATGTCTAAAACACAGGCTTCCAAGGAGGTCAATTTTGGGTCTGCAACATGTTTCATTGAAATGTACAGCTGTGTGTCATCTGAATAGCAGTGAAAGTTAACATTATGTTTCCGGATGACATCACCAAGAGTTAAAATATATAGTGAAAACAATGGTGGTCCTAAAACAGAGCTTTGAGGAACACCAACATTTACAGTTGATTTGTCAGAGGACAAACCATCTACAGAGACAAACTGATATCTTTCCGACAGATAAGATCTGAACCAGGCCAGAACATGTCCGTGTAGACCAATTTGGGTTTCCAATCTCTCCAAAAGAATGTGGTGATCGATGGTATCAAAAGCAGCACTAAGGTCTAGGAGCACGAGGACAGATGCAGAGCCTCGGTCTGATGCCATTAAAATGTCATTTACCACCTTCACAAGTGCCGTCTCAGTGCTATGATGGGGTCTAAAACCAGACTGAAGCATTTCGTATACATTGTTTGTCTTCAGGAAGGCAGTGAGTTGCTGCGCAACAGCCTTCTCTAAAATTTTTGAGAGGAATGGAAGATTCGATATAGGCCGATAGTTTTTTATATTTTCTGGGTCAAGGTTGGGCTTTTTCAAGAGAGGCTTTATTACTCAAAATCAGCAGGAGCACGAGGACCGATGTAGAGCCTCAGTCTGACGCCATTAAAAGGTCATTTACCAGTCTAAGGTCTAGGAGCATGAGGACCGATCTAAAAGGTCATTTACCAGTCTAAGGTCTAGGAGCATGAGGACAGATGTAGAGCCTCAGTCTGACGCCATTAAAAGGTCATTTACCAGTCTAAGGTCTAGTCATCTGACGCCATTAAAAGGTCATTTACCAGTCTAAGGTCTAGGAGCATGAGGACCGATGTAGAGCCTCAGTCTGACGCCATTAAAAGGTCATTTACCAGTCTAAGGTCTAGGAGCATGAGGACCGATGTAGAGCCTCAGTCTGACGCCATTAAAAGGTAATTTACCAGTCTAAGGTCTAGGAGCATGAGGACCGATGTAGAGCCTCAGTCTGACGCCATTAAAAGGTCATTTACCAGTCTAAGGTCTAGGAGCATGAGGACTGATGTAGAGCCTCAGTCTGACGCCATTAAAAGGTCATTTACCAGTCTAAGGTCTAGGAGCATGAGGACAGATGTAGAGCCTCAGTCTGACGCCATTAAAAGGTCATTTACCAGTCTAAGGTCTAGGAGCATGAGGACAGATGCACCGATGCCATAAAAGCCACTCAGTCTGAGCATGAGGACATTTCTGAAAAAAGGTAATTTACCAGTCTAAGGTCTAGGAGCATGAGGACAGATGTAGAGCCTCAGTCTGACGCCATTAAAAGGTCATTTCTAGGAGCATGAGGACCAGTGTAGAGCCTCAGTCTGTGGTCATTTATGATGATGGGGTCTAAAACCAGACTGAAGCATTTTGTATATATTGTTTGTCTTCAGGAAGGCAGTGAGTTGCTGAGCAACAGCCTTTTCTAAAAAATAAAATAAAATGAGAGGAATGGAAGATTGTTTTTTAAAACATTTTCTGGGTCAAGGTTTGGCTTTTTCAAGAGAGCCTTTATTACTGCCACTTTTAGTGAGTTTGGTACACATCCGGTGAATCACGTCTTCTTTATATAAGAAACATTAATGTGTTCGAGGAAGGAGTCAATTTACACACAGCTCTGACACACACACTTACCACACCAGACATGCCACCAGGGGTCTTTTCACAGCCGCCAAATCCAGAACAAATTCAAGAAAGTGTACAGTCTTATATAGGGCCCTTATTGCATGGAACTATTGCATGGAACCCCATTTCTAAAATGAACGGCAAACTTGGTTTCAAAAACCAGATAAAGCAACTCCTCACAGCACAGCGCCTCTCCCCTATTTGACCTAGATAGTGTGTGTGTATGTATTGATATGTAGGCTACGTGTGCCTTTTTTAAATTGATGTAGTTCTGTCAGAGCAAGTTGTTCAGGTGGGAAAGGGCAGTGTGGACTGCAAAAGAGTGCATCATCTGTGGACCTGTTGGGGCGGTATGCAAATTGGAGTGGGTCTAGGGTTTCTGGGATGATGGTGTTGATGAGAGCCATGACCAGCCTTTCAGAGCACTTCATGGCTACAGACGTGAGGTCCAGGGGTCGGTAGTCGTTTAGGCAGGTTACCTTAATGTTCTTGGGCACAGAAACTATGGTGGTCTGCAAAAAAAAAATGTTGGTATTACAAACTCCGACAGGAGAGCTTGAAAATGTCAGTGAAGACCCTTGGCAGTTGGTCAGCGCATGCTCGGAATACACGTCCTGGTAATCCATCTGGCCCCGCAGCTTTGTGAATGATGATGACCTGTTTAAAGGTCTTACTCACATTGGCTACGGAGAGAACGTATTCACACAGTCGTCCGGAACAGCTGATGCTCTCATGCGTGTTTCAGTCTCAGCCTCGAAGCGAGTATTGAAGAAATTTAGCTCGTCTGTGTCACTGGGCAGCTCGTGGCTGTGATTCCCTTTCTAGTCTGTCATAGCAGACAGAGTAGTCTGTAATGGTTTGCCCTGCCACATTCGACGAGCGTCAGAGCTGGTGTCGTACGATTCAATCTTAGTCCTGTATTGACGCTTTGCCTGTTTGATGGTTCGTTGGAGGGCAGAACGGGATTTCTTAAAAGCTTCCAGGTTAGAGTCCCGCTCCTTGAAAGCGGCAGCTCTACCCTTTAGCTCAGTGTGAATCTTGCCTATAATCCATGGCTTCTGGTTGGGGTATGTATATACAGTCACTGTGGGGATGACGTCATCGATGCACTTATTGATGAAGCCAGTGAATGAATGGTATACTCCTCAATGCCATCGGGAGGAATCCCAGATCATATTCCAGTCTGTGCTGCAAAACAGTCCTGTAGCTTAGCATCTGCTTCATCTGACCACTTTCTTATTGAGCGAGTCACTGGTGCTTCCTGATTTAGTCTTTGCTTGTAAGCAGGAATCAGGAGGATAGAATTATGGTCTGTTCTTCTCTGTTAATGTTCTGTATGACATCATGTTTCATGTTTGGAAGAGTAGCTGCTGCTTTTGCAACAACTAATGGGGATCCTAATCAAATACATCATCAGCCAATCTCCCCTTATGGCTTGGGGTAGAAATTGGTAGAAATTGTTCAGGAGCCTTTTGGTACCAGACTTGGCGCTCCGGTACCGCTTGCAGTGAGATAGCAGAGAGAACATTCTATGGCTTGGGTGGCTGGAGACTTTACAATTCTTTGGGCCTTCTTCCTGGTATGGAGGTCCTGGATGGCAGGGAGCTCAGCCCCAGTGATGTACTGGGTTGTACCACACGCTCTAGTGCCTTGAAGTCTGATACCAAGCCTTGAGGTCTTGAGGTCTGATTTTATTTATTTAATATTTTTTTTACCTTTATTTAACTAGGCAAGTCAGTTAAGAACAAATTATTATGTTCAATGACGGCCTAGGAACAAATGCCTGTTCAGGGGCAGAATTTGTACCCTGTCAGCTCGGGGATTTGAACTTCAACCTTCCGGTTACTAGTCCAACGCTCTAACCACTAGGCTACCCTGCCGCCTCGATAACAAGCAGTGATGCAGCCAGTCAAGATTATTTCAATGGTGCAGGTGAGATCAGTCTCTGTCTGTAACACCAGTACATCTTCCCTGAGGTCGGTCTCTGTCTGTAATACCAGTACATCTTCCCTGAGGTCAGTCTCTGTCTGTAATACCAGTACATCTTCCTGATGTCAGTCTCTTCCCTGAGGTCAGTCTCTGTCTGTAATACCAGTAAATCTTCCCTGAGGTCAGTCTCTTCCCTGAGGTCAGTCTCTGTCTGTAATACCAGTACATCTTCCCTGAGGTCAGTCTCTTCCCTGAGGTCAGTCTCTTCCCTGAGGTCGGTCTCTTCCCTGAGGTCAGTCTCTGTATGTAACACCAGTACATCTTCCTGAGGTCAGTCTCTTCCCTGAGGTCAGTCTCTTCCCTGAGGTCGGTCTCTTCCCTGAGGTCAGTCTCTGTATGTAACACCAGTACATCTTCCCTGAGGTCAGTCTCTTCCCTGAGGTCAGTCTCTTCCCTGAGGTCGGTCTCTTCCCTGAGGTCAGTCTCTGTATGTAACACCAGTAAATCTTCCCTGAGGTCAGTCTCTTCCCTGAGGTCAGTCTCTGTCTGTAACACCAGTAAATCTTCCCTGAGGTCAGTCTCTTCCCTGAGGTCAGTCTCTGTCTGTAACACCAGTAAATCTTCCCTGAGGTCAGTCTCTTCCCTGAGGTCAGTCTCTTCCCTAGGTCAGTCTCTGTATGTAATACCAGTAAATCTTCCTGAGGTCAGTCTCTGTCTGTAACACCAGTAAATCTACCCTGTCGTCAGTCTCTTCCCTGAGGTCAGTCTCTGTCTGTAACACCAGTAAATCTTCCCTGAGGCCAGTCTCTTCCCCGAGGTCAGTCTCTGTCTGTAACACCAGTAAATCTTCCCTGAGGTCAGTCTCTTCCTGAGGTCAGTCTCTGTCTGTAACACCAGTAAATCTCCCCTGAGGTCAGTCTCTTCCCCGAGGTCAGTCTCTGTCTGTAATTCCAGTAAATCTCCCCTGAGGTCAGTCTCTTCCCTGATGTCAGTCTCTGTATGTAAACACCAGTAAATCTCCCCTGAGGTCAGTCTCTTCCCTGAGGTCAGTCTCTGTATGTAACACCAGTAAATCTTCCCTGAGGTCAGTCTCTTCCCTGAGGTCAGTCTCTTCCCTGGTGTCAGTCTCTTCCCTGAGGCCAGTCTCTGTATGTAACACCAGTAAATCTTCCGTGAGGCCAGTCTCTTCCCTGAGGTCAGTCTCTGTCTGTAACACCAGTACATCTTCCCTGAGGTCAGTCTCTGTCTGTAACACCAGTAAATCGTCCCTGGGGTCAGTCTCTTCCCTGAGGTCAGTCTCTGTCTGTAATACCAGTCTCTTCCCTGAGGTCAGTCTCTTCCCTGAGGTCAGTCTCTGTCTGTAACACCAGTCTCTTCCCTGAGGTCAGTCTCTTCCTTGAGGTCAGTCTCTGTCTGTAACACCAGTCTCTTCCCTGAGGTCAGTCTCTGTCTGTAACACCAGTAAATCGTCCCTGGGGTCAGTCTCTTCCCTGAGGTCAGTCTCTGTCTGTAATACCAGTCTCTTCCCTGAGGTCAGTCTCTTCCCTGAGGTCAGTCTCTGTCTGTAACACCAGTCTCTTCCCTGAGGTCAGTCTCTTCCCTGAGGTCAGTCTCTGTCTGTAACACCAGTCTCTTCCCTGTGGTCAGTCTCTGTATGTAAAGGGTTTTTTAAGGGTATATTATTCACTCAACGAAGGAGATGCATTATTCTCCATTCTCCTTATTCTGCAGTTGTTTATGTGTCGAGGGTTAGTTTGTTATATCTGGAGTATTTATCTTTTCCAGTGTCCTGTGTGATTTTAAATACGCTCTAATTCTCTCTCTTTCTCTCGCTCTCTTTCTCTCTCTGTGTCTCTCTTTCTCTCTTTCTCTTCTCTCAGAGGTCCTGAGCCCTAGGACCATGCCCCAGGACAACCTGGCCTTATGACTCCTTGCTGTCCCCAGTCCACCTGGTCGTGCTGCTGCTCAATTTTCAACTGTTCTGCCTGCAGCTATGGAACCCTGACCTGTTCACTGGACGTGCTACCTGTCCCAGACCTGTTGTTTTCAACTCTCTAGAGACAGCAGGAGCGGTAGAGATACTCTGAATGATCGGCTATGAAAAGCCAACGGACATTTACTCCTGAGGTGCTGACTTGCTGCACCCTCTACAACCACTGTGACTATTATTATTTGACCCTGCTGGTCATTTATGAACGTTTGAACATCTTGGCCATGTTCTGTTATAATCTCCACCTGGCACAGCCAGAAGAGAACTGGCCACCCCTCATAGCCTGGTTCCTCTCCACCCGGCACAGCCAGAAGAGGACTGGCCACCCCTCATAGCCTGGTTCCTCTCTACCCGGCACAGCCAGAAGAGGACTGGCCACCCCTCATAGCCTGGTTCCTCTCCACCCGGCACAGCCAGAAGAGGACTGGCCACCCCTCATAGCCTGGTTCCTCTCTACCCGGCACAGCCAGAAGAGGACTGGCCACCCCTCATAGGGCTCCGGGCAGCCGAGCGGAAATGGAGGAAAACTCGCCTCCCTGCGGACCTGGCATCCTTTCACTCCCTCCTCTCTACATTTTCCTCCTCTGTCTCTGCTGCTAAAGCCACTTTCTACCATTCTAAGTTCCAAGCATCTGCCTCTAACCCTAGGAAGCTCTTTGCCACCTTCTCCTCCCTCTGAATCCTCCCCCCTCCCTCCTCCTCTCTGCAGATGACTTCGCAACCATTTTGAAAAGAAGGTCGATGACATCCGATCCCTTTGCTAAGTCAAACGACACCGCTGGTTCTGCTCACACTGCCCTACCCTATGCTCTGAGCTCTTTCTCTAGCCTCCAGATGAAATCTTCTTGTGACGGCCGGCCGCCCAACAACCTGCCCGCTTGACCCTATCCCCTCCTTTTCCAGACCATTTCCGGGACCTTCTCCCTACAGCACCTCGCTCATCAACTATCCCTGACCGCTGATGTCTTCAAGAGAGCGAGAGTTGCACCCCTTCTGAAAAAACCTTATTTTATATTTGACCAGTATTTTTTCTCTCCAAAACTTATTGTATTTTTTCTCTCAGAATGACCTTCTTGATCCAAATCAGTAAATTCTACAAGTATTCAATACACAAACTCTTGATGTACTGAAGACTAGTAGACTAGTAGACTCAGTAGACTCTAGTAGACTCATCCTTCTAGACCTGGCTGCCTTCGACTAGTAGAACCATCAGACCTCCTCTCCACCCTCTCCGAGTTGATCTCAGTAGACTCAGCTAGACGTCCTAGACAGACCAGGTGGCGTGACTGTCTCCTCAGCGCTAGACTGGTGTCCCCCAGACTCTGTTCTAGACCCTCTCTTATTCTCGCTAGACCAAGTCACTTGGCTCTGTCAGAACCTCACATGGTCTCTCCTATCATTGCTATGCAGACGACAGACAATTAATCTTCTCCTTTCCCCCTTCTGACCAGGTGGCGAGCATCTCTGCATGTCTGGCAGACATATCAGTGTGGAGACGGATCACCACCTCAAGCTGAACCTCAGCAGACGGAGCTCCTCTTCCTCCCGGGGAGTAGACTGCCCGTTCCATGATCTCGCCATCACGGTTGACAACTCCATTGTGTCCTCCTCCCAGAGCGCTAAGAACCTTGGCGTGATCCTGACAACACCCTGACGTTCTCAACTAACATCAAGGCGGTGTCCCGTTCCTGTAGGTTCATGCTCTACAACATCCGCAGAGTAGACCCTGCCTCACACAGGACTAGCAGACTAATCCAGGCAGTCATCTCCCGTCTTGATTACTGCAGACTCGCTGTTGACTGGGCTCCCATTAAAAACCCTACAACTCATCCAGACTGGTGTTCTCTCAGACTGGCTTCCAGTTGAAGCTACAACTCAGGAGCTGTGAGACCCGTCTGGCTCTGTCAGGCCCTACAGACTTCAGTGACTCGTAGACTCTCCACTGGACTGGGTAGTACAGACAGTAGACTCAGTAGACTCGCCTAGACTGTGAGGGGGAACGACCTCAGTACCTCCAGGCTCTGATCAGACCTACACCCAAACAAGACTGCGTCATCCAGACTGGCCTGCTCGACTCCCTACCACTGAGAAGAGTTCCCGCTCAGCCCAGTCAAAACTGTTCGACTCTGTAGACTCAGTGGACTCAAGACTCCCTCACGTAGACTAGCGGACTCAATCACCACTTCGGTAGACTGAAACCCCACCTCTTCAGACTACAGGATAGACTAGTAGACTCAGGTAACCAGTAGACAAGATTTAGATGCTAGTAGACTGTTCCACTGGTTGTCATAAGTAGACTAGTAGACTCTGGATAGACTCTGTAGACTAGTAAAATGTAGACTAGTAGACTCAGTAGACTCAGTAGACTCCAGTCAGACCTGGTTCCTCTCTAGACTCAGTAGACTCAGTAGACCTCTCTGGCCTTTCTAGAGCTTTTCCTAGCCACCGTGCTTCTACACCTGCTTTGACTGTTTGGGGGTTTTAGACTGGGTTTCTGTAGACTTTGTAGACTCAGCTGAGAAAAAGGACTCGTAGATTATTTTATAGATGTGGATTTTAGTGAAATTAGTAGACTAAATTCTAGTAGACTCAGACTAGTAGACAAGACTAGTAGACTCAGTAGACTAGTAGACTAGTAGACTAGTAGACTAGTAGACTCAGTAGACTAGTAGACTCAGACTAGACTCAGTAGACTCAGTAGACTAGTAGACTAGTAGACTCAGTAGACTAGTAGACTCAGTAGACTCAGTAGACTCAGTAGACTAGTAGACTAGTAGACTCTAGTAGACTAGTAGACTAGTAGACTCAGTAGACTAGTAGACTCAGTAGTAGACTAGTAGACTAGTAGACTCAGTAGACTCAGTAGACTAGTAGACTAGTAGACTCAGTAGACTAGTAGACTAGTAGACTCAGTAGACTCAGTAGAGACTCAGTAGACTAGTAGACTAGTAGACTCAGTAGACTAGTAGACTAGTAGACTCAGTAGACTCAGTAGACTAGTAGACTCAGTAGACTAGTAGACTAGTAGACTAGTAGACTCAGTAGACTCAGACTAGAGACTAGTAGACTCAGTAGACTCAGTAGACTAGTAGACTAGTAGACTCAGTAGACTCAGTAGACTAGTAGACTAGTAGACTCGTAGACTCAGTAGACTCAGTAGACTCAGTAGACTCAGTAGACTCCAGTAGACTCGTAGACTAGTAGACTAGTAGACTCAGTAGACTCAGTAGACTAGTAGACTAGACCAGCAGACTCAGTAGACTAGTAGACTCAGTAGACTAGTAGACTAGTAGACTAGTAGACTCAGTAGACTCAGTAGACTAGTAGACTCAGTAGACTAGTAGACTAGTAGACTCAGTAGACTAGAGACTAGTAGACTAGTAGACTAGTAGACTCAGTAGACTAGTAGACTAGTAGACTCAGTAGACTCAGTAGACTAGTAGACTAGTAGACTAGTAGACTCAGTAGACTCAGTAGACTAGTAGACTAGTAGACTAGTAGACTCAGTAGAGACTCAGTAGACTAGTAGACTAGTAGACTAGTAGACTCAGTAGACTCAGTAGACTAGTAGACTCAGTAGACTAGTAGACTCAGTAGACTCAGTAGACTAGTAGTAGACTAGTAGACTCAGTAGACTAGTAGACTAGTAGACTCAGTAGACTCAGTAGACTAGTAGACTAGTAGACTCAGTAGACTAGTAGACTAGTAGACTAGTAGACTCAGTAGACTCAGTAGACTCAGTAGACTCAGTAGACTAGTAGACTAGTAGACTCAGTAGACTAGTAGACTCAGTAGACTAGTAGACTCAGTAGACTCAGTAGACTAGTAGACTCAGTAGACTCAGTAGACTCAGTAGACTCAGTAGACTAGTAGACTCAGTAGACTCAGTAGACTAGTAGACTCAGTAGACTAGTAGACTCAGTAGACTAGTAGACTAGTAGACTCAGTAGACTCAGTAGACTAGTAGACTAGTAGACTCGTAGACTCAGTAGACTAGTAGACTCAGTAGACTCAGTAGACTAGTAGACTCAGTAGACTCAGTAGACTAGTAGACTAGTAGACTCAGTAGACTAGTAGACTGGTAGACTCAGTAGACTAGTAGACTAGTAGACTAGTAGACTAGTAGACTCAGTAGACTAGTAGACTCAGTAGACTAGTAGACTCAGTAGACTCAGTAGACTCAGTAGACTAGTAGACTAGTAGACTCAGTAGACTCAGTAGACTAGTAGACTAGTAGACTCAGTAGACTAGTAGACTTGAGTAGACTAGTAGACTAGTAGACTCGTAGACTAGTAGACTAGTAGATTCAGTAGACTAGTAGACTCAGTAGACTAGTAGACTAATAGACTCAGTAGACTAGTAGACTCAGTAGACTAGTAGACTCAGTAGACTCAGTAGACTAGTAGACTAGTAGACTCAGTAGACTAGTAGACTCAGTAGACTCAGTAGACTAGTAGACTAGTAGACTCGTAGACTCGTAGACTAGTAGACTAGTAGACTCAGTAGACTAGTAGACTAGTAGACTCAGTAGACTAGTAGACTCGGTAGACTACTAGACTAGTAGACTCAGTAGACTCAGTAGACTAGTAGACTCAGTAGACTAGTAGACTAGTAGACTCAGTAGACTCAGTAGACTAGTAGACTCAGTAGACTAGTAGACTAGTAGACTCAGTAGACTCAGTAGACTAGTAGACTCAGACTCAGTAGACTAGTAGACTAGTAGACTCAGTAGACTCAGTAGACTAGTAGACTAGTAGACTCAGTAGACTCAGTAGACTAGTAGACTCAGTAGACTAGTAGACTCAGTAGACTAGTAGACTAGTAGACTAGTAGACTCAGTAGACTAGTAGACTAGTAGACTGTAGACTAGTAGACTAGTAGACTGTAGACTAGTAGACTAGTAGACTCAGTAGACTAGTAGACTAGTAGACTCAGTAGACTAGTAGACTAGTAGACTCAGTAGACTAGTAGACTAGACTAGACTAGTAGACAGTAGACTCAGTAGACTCGTAGACTAGTAGACTCAGTAGACTCAGTAGACTCGTAGACTAGTAGACTAGTAGACTAGTAGACTCAGTAGACTCAGTAGACTCGTAGACTAGTAGAGACTAGTAGACTCAGTAGACTAGACTCAGTAGACTAGTAGACTAGTAGACTCAGTAGACTAGACTCGTAGACTCAGTAGACTAGTAGACTCAGTAGACTAGTAGATTCAGTAGACTCAGTAGACTAGTAGACTAGTAGACTCAGTAGACTCAGTAGACTAGTAGACTCAGTAGACTCAGTAGACTAGTAGACTAGTAGACTCAGTAGACTCAGTAGACTAGTAGACTAGTAGACTAGTAGACTCAGTAGACTCAGTAGACTAGTAGACTCGTAGACTCAGTAGACTAGTAGACTAGTAGACTCAGTAGACTAGTAGACTCGTAGACTAGTAGACTAGTAGACTAGTAGACTCAGTAGACTCAGTAGACTAGTAGACTCGTAGACTAGTAGACTAGTAGACTAGTAGACTCAGTAGACTAGTAGACTCAGTAGACTCGTAGACTAGTAGACTAGTAGACTCAGTAGACTAGTAGACTAGTAGACTAGTAGACTAGTAGACTAGTAGACTCAGTAGACTCAGTAGACTAGTAGACTCATAGACTAGTAGACTAGTAGATTCAGTAGACTAGTAGACTCAGTAGACTAGTAGACTCAGTAGACTAGTAGACTCAGTAGACTAGTAGACTAGTAGACTCAGTAGACTAGTAGACTCAGTAGACTCGTAGACTAGTAGACTAGTAGACTAGTAGACTCAGTAGACTAGTAGACTAGTAGACTCAGTAGACTAGTAGACTAGTAGACTCGGTAGACTCGGTAGACTGGTAGACTCAGTAGACTCGTAGACTAGTAGACTAGTAGACTCAGTAGACTAGTAGACTCAGTAGACTAGTAGACTCGTAGACTCTGTAGACTCAGTAGACTAGTAGACCAGTAGACTCAGTAGACTAGTAGACTAGTAGACTCAGTAGACTAGTAGACTCAGTAGACTAGTAGACTCAGTAGACTCAGTAGACTAGTAGACTAGTAGACTAGTAGACTCAGTAGACTCAGTAGACTCGTAGACTAGTAGACTAGTAGACTCAGTAGACTCAGTAGACTAGTAGACTCAGTAGACTCAGTAGACTAGTAGACTCAGTAGACTAGTAGACTCAGTAGACTAGTAGACTAGTAGACTCAGTAGACTCGTAGACTAGTAGACTAGTAGACTAGTAGACTCAGTAGACTAGTAGACTAGTAGACTCAGTAGACTAGTAGACTCGGTAGACTAGTAGACTAGTAGACTCAGTAGACTCAGTAGACTAGTAGACTCAGTAGACTAGTAGACTAGTAGACTCAGTAGACTCAGTAGACTAGTAGACTCAGTAGACTAGTAGACTAGTAGACTCAGTAGACTAGTAGACTCAGTAGACTAGTAGACTAGTAGACTCAGTAGACTAGTAGACTAGTAGACTCAGTAGACTAGTAGACTCAGTAGACTAGTAGACTAGTAGACTCAGTAGACTAGTAGACTAGTAGACTCAGTAGACTCAGTAGACTAGTAGACTCAGTAGACTAGTAGACTCAGTAGACTCAGTAGACTAGTAGACTCAGTAGACTAGTAGACTAGTAGACTCAGTAGACTCGTAGACTAGTAGACTAGTAGACTCAGTAGTTACTTTAGATGAGTCACCAAGTTTATCAGATATAAACCAACAGAATGATAATCTGTCATTGAAAATCTAGTAGTTAGACTTAGACTAGTACTAAGACACACAACATCAATCTGCCTAATCACTTATCCTCCTGCTCCAGAGATTTAGTCCCTTCTGTCACCCAGTAGACAGACAGCCGACATCCTTCTTCTGTAAATCTATTGAACGGTCAAGACTGATGTGTTCTGTAGACTGCCTCGTAGACCACAGGACCAAAACACAATGAGACTAATGATCCCCATTGACTAGAACAGTGTGTAATAGAAAACCCTTCCTTCCCCCCTCATCCCTCCATCTCAGTCCTTCTCCTGTCATCCCTCCATCTGTCCTCCATCTCTCCTTCCCCCATCCCTCATCCCTCCATCTTTCCTTTAGATCCTGTCATTTATCCCTCCAACAGAATGATAATCTGTCATTGAAAATCTATGTCCAATTTACCATCCCACATCCCCTGCCCTTCATCAATCCCTCCATCTCAATCTGCCCACTTATCCTCTGCTCCAGAGATTTAGTCCCTTCCACCTCTCCCCCACATCCCTTCCATCTCTCCTTCCCCCACATCCCTCCATCTCTCCTCTCCTCCCCCACATCCCTCCATCTCAATCCTTCCCCATTGAGGAGAAACATCCCTCCATCTCTCCTTCCCCCCTCATCCCTCCATCTCTCCTCCTCTCCCTGTCATCCCTCCATCCCTCCATCTCTCCTTCCCCCTCATCCCTCCATCTTTCCTTCCCCCTGTCATCCCTCCATCTCTCCTTCCCCCTCCCTCCATCCCTCCCCCACATCTCTCCCTCTCCTTCCCCCACATCCCTCCATCTCTCCTTCCCCCCACATCTCTCCTTCTCCCTCATCCCTCCATCCCTCCATCTCTCCCCCCCTCATCCCTCCATCTCTCCTTCCCCCTCATCCCTCCATCTCTCCTTCCCCCTCATCCCTCCATCTCTCCTTCCCCCTCATCCCTCCATCTCTCCTTCCCCCTCATCCCTCCATCCTCCTTCCCCCACATCCCTCCATCTCCCCCCCATCCCTCCATCTCTCCTTCCCCCTCATCCCTCCATCTCTCCTTCCCCCTCATCCCTCCATCTCTCCTTCCCCCTCATCCCTCCATCTCTCCTTCCCCCTCATCCCTCCATCTCTCCTTCCCCCTCATCCCTCCATCTCTCCTTCCCCCCTCATCCCTCCATCTCTCCTTCCCCCTCATCCCTCCATCTCTCCTTCCCCCTCATCCCTCCATCTCCCTTCCCCCCTCATCCCTCCATCTCTCCTTCCCCCCTCATCCCTCCATCTCTCCTTCCCCCTCATCCCTCCATCTCTCCTTCCCCCTCATCCCTCCATCTCTCCTTCCCCCACATCCCTCCATCTCTCCTTCCCCCTCATCCCTCCATCTCTCCTTCCCCCCTCATCCCTCCATCTCTCCTTCCCCCCTCATCCCTCCATCTCTCCTTCCCCCCTCATCCCTCCATCTCTCCTTCCCCCTCATCCCTCCATCTCTCCTTCCCCCTCATCCCTCCATCTCTCCTTCCCCCCTCATCCCTCCATCTCTCCTTCCCCCTCATCCCTCCATCTCTCCTTCCCCCCTCATCCCTCCATCTCTCCTTCCCCCCTCATCCCTCCATCTCTCCTTCCCCCCTCATCCCTCCATCTCTCCTTCCCCCCACATCCCTCCATCTCTCCTTCCCCCCTCATCCCTCCATCTTTCCTTCTCCTGTCATCCCTCCATCTTTCCTTCTCCTGTCATCCCTCCATCTTTCCTTCTCCTGTCATCCCTCCATCTCTCCTTCTCCTGTCATCCCTCCATCTCTCCATCTCTCCTTCCCCCTCATCCCTCCATCTCTCCTTCCCCCCACATCCCTCCATCTCTCCTTCTCCTGTCATCCCTCCATCTCTCCTCCATCTCTCCTTCCCCCCCTCATCCCTCCATCTCTCCTTCCCCCCTCAGGAACGAGGGGGAGGGAGGAGAGGAACGAGGGGAGATGGAGAGGTGGAGGGAGGAGAGTAACGAGGAGAGGTGGAGGGATGAGAGGTGGAGGGATGAGAGGTGGAGGGAGGAGAGATGGAGGGAGGAGAGGTGGAGGGAGGAGAAGAACGATGAGGGTGGAGAGGTGTGGGAGGAGCAGACAGGAAAAGGAATGGGAGGAGAGACAAGAGGATGTGTGCGATGGATTGGGAGGGAAGGAGAGGTGCCAGTGATTGTTCTGAGGACAGATCTACCCTGGGGGCATGGTCCCCCTCTGCTAATATTGATGTAGAGTGAGGAGGATAAGCTTGGCTGACTTTTTATATCTAATTGTACCTGGGAGCTGAAACCCCAGGGCTGATTTTGCCTTAGGTGAGCTTTCCAGAAACACTAGAATGACTATGTGCTGGGAATCCGAAAGGCAATGGGGGGATGGAGAAAGAAACCTGATATTCTGTCTCATAAAGAGTCTGTCTGTCTAGGGTCCTTAGGTGCAGCTCTGTCTAGGGCCCTTAGGTGCAGCTCTGTCTAGGGTCCTTAGGTGCAGCTCTGTCTAGGGCCCTTAGGTGCAGCTCTGTCTAGGGCCCTTAGGTGCAGCTCTGTCTAGGGCCCATAGGTGCAGCTCTGTCGAGGGCCCTTAGGTGCAGCTCTGTCTAGGGCCCTTAGGTGCAGCTCTGTCTAGGGCCCATAGGTGCAGCTCTGTCTAGGGCCCTTAGGTGCAGCTCTGTCTAGGGCCCTTAGGTGCAGCTCTGTCTAGGGCCCATAGGTGCAGCTCTGTCGAGGGCCCTTAGGTGCAGCTCTGTCGAGGGCCTTTAGGTGCAGCTCTGTCTAGGGCCCTTAGGTGCAGCTCTGTCTAGGGCCCTTAGGTGCAGCTCTGTCTAGGGCCCTTAGGGGCAGCTCTGTCGAGGGCCCTTAGGTGCAGCTCTGTCTAGGGCCCTTAGGTGCAGCTCTGTCTAGGGCCCTTAGGGGCAGCTCTGTCTAGGGCCCTTAGGTGCAGCTCTGTCTAGGGCCCTTAGGTGCAGCTCTGTCTAGGGCCCTTAGGGGCAGCTCTGTCTAGGGCCCTTAGGTGCAGCTCTGTCTAGGGCCCTTAAGTGCAGCTTTGTCTAGGGCCCTTAGGGGCAGCTCTATCTAGGGCCCTTAAGTGCAGCTCTGTCTAGGGCCCTTAGGTGCAGCTCTGTCTAGGGCCCTTAAGTGCAGCTCTGTCTAGGGCCCTTAGGGGCAGCTCTGTCTAGGGCTCATAGCTGCAGCTCTGTCTAGGGCCCTTAGCGGCAGCTCTGTCTCGGAGGCAGCTCTCTAAGGGGCAGCTCTGTCTATGGTCCTTAGGGGCAGCTCTGTCTATGGCCCTTAGGGGCAGCTAGGTCTATGGCCCTTAGGGGCAGCTCGGTCTATGGCCCTTAGGGGCAGCTCTGTCTAGGGCCCTCAAGGGCAGCTCTGAATCTGAAAGACAACGGAGGAGTTGAGAAAGTAGCCTGAACATCTATCTAAGGCTGAGTACTCTGTCTGCTCCATCACTATGACCTGGGGTGTTGCAGTCCTCCTCCAACCATCATCACCATGCAGCTGTTGTTCTGGTGAGGACCTGGGGTGTTGCTGTCATCCTCCAACCATCATCACCATGCTGCTGTTGTTGTGTTGTGTTGAGGACCTGGGGTGTTGCTGTCCTCCTCCAACCATCATCACCATGCTCCTGTTGTTGTGGTGAGGACCTGGGGTGTTGCTGTCATCCTCCAACCATCATCACCATGCTGCTGTTGTTGTGGTGAGGACCTGGGGTGTTGCTGTCATCCTCCAACCATCATCACCATGCTGCTGTTGTTGTGGTGAGGACCTGGGGTGTTGCTGTCCTCCTCCAACCATCATCACCATGCTGCTGTTGTTGTGGTGAGGACCTGGGGTGTTGCTGTCCTCCTCCAACCATCATCACCATGCTGCTGTTGTTGTGGTGAGGACCTGGGGTGTTGCTGTCCTCCTCCAACCATCATCACCATGCTGCTGTTGTTGTGGTGAGGACCTGGGGTGTTGCTGTCCTCCTCCAACCATCATCACCATGCTCCTGTTGTTGTGGTGAGGACCTGGGGTGTTGCTGTCCTCCTCCAACCATCATCACCATGCTGCTGTTGTTGTGTTGTGTTGAGGACCTGGGGTGTTGCTGTCCTCCTCCAACCATCATCACCATGCTGCTGTTGTGTTGTGGTGAGGACCTGGGGTGTTGCTGTCCTCCTCCAACCATCATCACCATGCTGCTGTTGTTGTGTTGAGGACCTGGGATGTTGCTGTCCTCCTCCAACCATCATCACCATGCTGTTGTTGTGTTGTGGTGAGGACCTGGGGTGTTGCTGTCCTCCTCCAACCATCATCACCATGCTGCTGTTGTTGTGGTGAGGACCTGGGGTGTTGCTGTCCTCCTCCAACCATCATCACCATGCTGCTGTTGTTGTGGTGAGGACCTGGGGTGTTGCTGTCCTCCTCCAACCATCATCACCATGCTGCTGTTGTTGTGGTGAGGACCTGGGGTGTTGCTGTCCTCCTCCAACCATCATCACCATGCTCCTGTTGTTGTGGTGAGGACCTGGGGTGTTGCTGTCCTCCTCCAACCATCATCACCATGCTGCTGTTGTTGTGGTGAGGACCTGGGGTGTTGCTGTCCTCCTCCAACCATCATCACCATGCTGCTGTTGTTGTGGTGAGGACCTGGGGTGTTGCTGTCCTCCTCCAACCATCATCACCATGCTGCTGTTGTTGTGTTGTGGTGAGGACCTGGGGTGTTGCTGTCCTCCTCCAACCATCATCACCATGCTGCTGTTGTTGTGGTGAGGACCTGGGGTGTTGCTGTCCTCCTCCAACCATCATCACCATGCTGCTGTTGTTGTGTTGTGGTGAGGACCTGGGGTGTTGCTGTCATCCTCCAACCATCATCACCATGCTCCTGTTGTTGTGTTGTGGTGAGGACCTGGGGTGTTGCTGTCCTCCTCCAACCATCATCACCATGCTGCTGTTGTTGTGGTGAGGACCTGGGGTGTTGCTGTCCTCCTCCAACCATCATCACCATGCTGATGTTGTTGTGGTGAGGACCTGGGGTGTTGCTGTCCTCCTCCAACCATCATCACCATGCTGTTGTTGTGTTGTGGTGAGGACCTGGGGTGTTGCTGTCCTCCTCCAACCTTCATCACCATGCTGCTGTTGTTGTGGTGAGGACCTGGGGTGTTGCTGTCCTCCTCCAATCATCATCACCATGCTGCTGTTGTTGTGGTGAGGACCTGGGGTGTTGCTGTCCTCCTCCAACCATCATCACCATGCTGCTGTTGTTGTGGTGAGGACCTGGGGTGTTGCTGTCCTCCTCCAACCATCATCACCATGCTGCTGTTGTTGTGGTGAGGACCTGGGGTGTTGCTGTCCTCCTCCAATCATCATCACCATGCTCCTGTTGTTGTGTTGTGGAGAGGACCTGGGGTGTTGCTGTCCTCCTCCAACCATCATCACCATGCTGCTGTTGTTGTGGTGAGGACCTGGGGTGTTGCTGTCCTCCTCCAACCATCATCACCATGCTCCTGTTGTTGTGGTGAGGACCTGGGGTGTTGCTGTCCTCCTCCAACCATCATCACCATGCTGCTGTTGTTGTGGTGAGGACCTGGGGTGTTGCTGTCCTCCTCCAACCATCATCACCATGCTGCTGTTGTTGTGGTGAGGACCTGGGGTGTTGCTGTCCTCCTCCAACCATCATCACCATGCTGCTGTTGTTGTGGTGAGGACCTGGGGTGTTGCTGTCCTCCTCCAACCATCATCACCATGCTGCTGTTGTTGTGTTGTGAGGAACTGGGGTGTTGCTGTCATCCTCCAACCATCATCACCATGCTGCTGTTGTTGTGGTGAGGACCTGGGGTGTTGCTGTCCTCCTCCAACCATCATCACCATGCTGCTGTTGTTGTGGTGAGGACCTGGGGTGTTGCTGTCCTCCTCCAACCATCATCACCATGCTGCTGTTGTTGTGGTGAGGACCTGGGGTGTTGCTGTCCTCCTCCAACCATCATCACCATGCTGCTGTTGTTGTGGTGAGGACCTGGGGTGTTGCTGTCCTCCTCCAACCATCATCACCATGCTGCTGTTGTTGTGGTGAGGACCTGGGGTGTTGCTGTCCTCCTCCAACCATCATCACCATGCTGCTGTTGTTGTGGTGAGGACCTGGGGTGTTGCTGTCCTCCTCCAACCATCATCACCATGCTGCTGTTGTGTGTGGTGAGGACCTGGGGTGTTGCTGTCCTCCTCCAACCATCATCACCATGCTGCTGTTGTTGTGGTGAGGACCTGTGAGGAACCATCATCACCATGCTGCTGTTGTTGTGTTGTGGTGAGGACCTGTCTGTCCTCCTCCAACCATCATCACCATGCTGCTGTTGTTGTGTTGTGGTGAGGACCTGGGGTGTTGCTGTCCTCCTCCAACCATCATCACCATGCTGCTGTTGTTGTGTTGTGGTGAGGACCTGGGGTGTTGCTGTCCTCCTCCAACCATCATCACCATGCTGCTGTTGTTGTGTTGTGGTGAGGACCTGGGGTGTTGCTGTCCTCCTCCAACCATCATCACCATGCTGCTGTTGTTGTGGTGAGGACCTGGGGTGTTGCTGTCCTCCTCCAACCATCATCACCATGCTGCTGTTGTTGTGGTGAGGACCTGGGTGTTGCTGTCCTCCTCCAACCATCATCACCATGCTGCATGCTGCCTGTTGTTGTTGTGGTGAGGACCTGGGGTGTTGCTGTCCTCCTCCAACCATCATCACCATGCTGCTGTTGTTGTGGTGAGGACCTGGGTGTTGCTGTCCTCCTCCAACCATCATCACCATGCTGCTGTTGTTGTGGTGAGGACCTGGGGTGTTGCTGTCCTCCTCCAACCATCATCACCATGCTGCTGTTGTTGTGTTGTGGTGAGGACCTGGGGTGTTGCTGTCCTCCTCCAACCATCATCACCATGCTGCTGTTGTTGTGGTGAGGACCTGGGGTGTTGCTGTCCTCCTCCAACCATCATCACCATGCTGCTGTTGTTGTGGTGAGGACCTGGGGTGTTGCTGTCCTCCTCCAACCATCATCACCATGCTGCTGTTGTTGTGGTGAGGACCTGGGGTGTTGCTGTCCTCCTCCAACCATCATCACCATGCTGCTGTTGTTGTGTTGTGGTGAGGACCTGGGGTGTTGCTGTCCTCCTCCAACCATCATCACCATGCTGCTGTTGTTGTGGTGAGGACCTGGGGTGTTGCTGGTGAGGACCTGGGGTGTTGCTGTCCTCCTCCAACCATCATCACCATGCTGCTGTTGTTGTGGTGAGGACCTGGGGTGTTGCTGTCCTCCTCCAACCATCATCACCATGCTGCTGTTGTTGTGGTGAGGACCTGGGGTGTTGCTGTCCTCCTCCAACCATCATCACCATGCTGCTGTTGTTGTGGTGAGGACCTGGGGTGTTGCTGTCCTCCTCCAACCATCATCACCATGCTGCTGTTGTTGTGGTGAGGACCTGGGGTGTTGCTGTCCTCCTCCAACCATCATCACCATGCTGCTGTTGTTGTGGTGAGGACCTGGGGTGTTGCTGTCCTCCTCCAACCATCATCACCATGCTGCTGTTGTTGTGGTGAGGACCTGGGGTGTTGCTGTCCTCCTCCAACCATCATCACCATGCTGCTGTTGTTGTGGTGAGGACCTGGGGTGTTGCTGTCCTCCTCATCACCATGCCATCATCATCACATGCTGCTGTTGTTGTGGTGAGGACCTGGGGTGTTGCTGTCCTCCTCCAACCATCATCACCATGCTGCTGTTGTTGTGGTGTGGGGTGTGTCCTCCTCCAACCATCATCACCATGCTGCTGAGGAGGACCTGGGGTGTTGCTGTCCTCCTCCAACCATCATCACCATGCTGCTGTTGTTGTGGTGAGGACCTGGGGTGTTGCTGTCCTCCTCCAACCATCATCACCATGCTGCTGTTGTTGTGGTGAGGACCTGGGGTGTTGCTGTCCTCCTCCAACCATCATCACCATGCTGCTGTTGTTGTGTTGTGAGGACCTGGGGTGTTGCTGTCCTCCTCCAACCATCATCACCATGCTGCTGTTGTTGTGGTGAGGACCTGGGGTGTTGCTGTCCTCCTCCAACCATCATCACCATGCTGCTGTTGTTGTGGTGAGGACCTGGGGTGTTGCTGTCCTCCTCCAGGAGGACCTGGGGTGTTGCTGTCCTCCTCCAACCATCATCACCATGCTGCTGTTGTTGTGGTGAGGACCTGGGGTGTTGCTGTCCTCCTCCAACCATCATCACCATGCTGCTGTTGTTGTGTTGAGGACCTGGGGTGTTGCTGTCCTCCTCCAACCATCATCACCATGCTGCTGTTGTTGTGGTGAGGACCTGGGGTGTTGCTGTCCTCCTCCAACCATCATCACCATGCTGCTGTTGTTGTGGTGAGGACCTGGGGTGTTGCTGTCCTCCTCCAACCATCATCACCATGCTGCTGTTGTTGTGGTGAGGACCTGGGGTGTTGCTGTCCTCCTCCAACCATCATCACCATGCTGCTGTTGTTGTGGTGAGGACCTGGGGTGTTGCTGTCCTCCTCCAACCATCATCACCATGCTGCTGTTGTTGTGGTGAGGACCTGGGGTGTTGCTGTCCTCCTCCAACCATCATCACCATGCTGCTGTTGTTGTGTGGTGAGGACCTGGGGTGTTGCTGTCCTCCTCCAACCATCATCACCATGCTGCTGTTGTTGTGGTGAGGACCTGGGGTGTTGCTGTCCTCCTCCAACCATCATCACCATGCTGCTGTTGTTGTGTTGAGGACCTGGGGTGTTGCTGTCCTCCTCCAACCATCATCACCATGCTGCTGTTGTTGTGGTGAGGACCTGGGGTGTTGCTGTCCTCCTCCAACCATCATCACCATGCTGTGTTGTTGTGAGGACCTGGGGTGTTGCTGTCCTCCTCCAACCATCATCACCATGCTGCTGTTGTTGTGGTGAGGACCTGGGGTGTTGCTGTCCTCCTCCAACCATCATCACCATGCTGCTGTTGTTGTGGTGAGGACCTGGGGTGTTGCTGTCCTCCTCCAACCATCATCACCATGCTGCTGTTGTTGTGGTGAGGACCTGGGGTGTTGCTGTCCTCCTCCAACCATCATCACCATGCTGCTGTTGTTGTGGTGAGGACCTGGGGTGTTGCTGTCCTCCTCCAACCATCATCACCATGCTGCTGTTGTTGTGGTGAGGACCTGGGGTGTTGCTGTCCTCCTCCAACCATCATCACCATGCTGCTGTTGTTGTGGTGAGGACCTGGGGTGTTGCTGTCCTCCTCCAACCATCATCACCATGCTGCTGTTGTTGTGGTGAGGACCTGGGGTGTTGCTGTCCTCCTCCAACCATCATCACCATGCTGCTGTTGTTGTGGTGAGGACCTGGGGTGTTGCTGTCCTCCTCCAACCATCATCACCATGCTGCTGTTGTTGTGGTGAGGACCTGGGGTGTTGCTGTCCTCCTCCAACCATCATCACCATGCTGCTGTTGTTGTGGTGAGGACCTGGGGTGTTGCTGTCCTCCTCCAACCATCATCACCATGCTGCTGTTGTTGTGTTGTGAGGACCTGGGGTGTTGCTGTCCTCCTCCAACCATCATCACCATGCTGCTGTTGTTGTGGTGAGGACCTGGGGTGTTGCTGTCCTCCTCTGCTGTTGTTGTGGTGAGGACAACCATCATCACCATGCTGCTGTTGTTGTGGTGAGGACCTGGGGTGTTGCTGTCCTCCTCCAACCATCATCACCATGCTGCTGTTGTTGTGTTGTGAGGACCTGGGGTGTGTGCTGCTGTCCTGGGGTGTTGCTGTCCTCCTCCAACCATCATCACCATGCTGCTGTTGTTGTGGTGAGGACCTGGGGTGTTGCTGTCCTCCTCCAACCATCATCACCATGCTGCTGTTGTTGTGGTGAGGACCTGGGGTGTTGCTGTCCTCCTCCAACCATCATCACCATGCTGCTGTTGTTGTGTTGTGGTGAGGACCTGGGGTGTTGCTGTCCTCCTCCAACCATCATCACCATGCTGCTGTTGTTGTGGTGAGGACCTGGGGTGTTGCTGTCCTCCTCCAACCATCATCACCATGCTGCTGTTGTTGTGGTGAGGACCTGGGGTGTTGCTGTCCTCCTCCAACCATCATCACCATGCTGCTGTTGTTGTGGTGAGGACCTGGGGTGTTGCTGTCCTCCTCCAACCATCATCACCATGCTGCTGTTGTTGTGGTGAGGACCTGTGGTGAGGACCTGGGGTGTTGCTGTCCTCCTCCAACCATCATCACCATGCTGCTGTTGTTGTGTGTGAGGACCTGGGGTGTTGCTGTCCTCCTCCAACCATCATCACCATGTGTTGTTGTGGTGAGGACCTGGGGTGTTGCTGTCCTCCTCCAACCATCATCACCATGCTGCTGTTGTTGTGGTGAGGACCTGGGGTGTTGCTGTCCTCCTCCAACCATCATCACCATGCTGCTGTTGTTGTGTTGTGGTGAGGACCTGGGGTGTTGCTGTCCTCCTCCAACCATCATCACCATGCTGCTGTTGTTGTGGTGAGGACCTGGGGTGTTGCTGTCCTCCTCCAACCATCATCACCATGCTGCTGTTGTTGTGTTGTGGTGAGGACCTGGGGTGTTGCTGTCCTCCTCCAACCATCATCACCATGCTGCTGTTGTTGTGTTGAGGACCTGGGGTGTTGCTGTCCTCCTCCACCATGCTGCTGTTGTTGTGGTCATCACCATGCTCATCACCATGCTGTTGTTGTGGTGAGGACCTGGGGTGTTGCTGTCCTCCTCCAACCATCATCACCATGCTGCTGTTGTTGTGTTGTGGTGAGGACCTGGGGTGTTGCTGTCCTCCTCCAACCATCATCACCATGCTGCTGTTGTTGTGGTGAGGACCTGGGGTGTTGCTGTCCTCCTCCAACCATCATCACCATGCTGCTGTTGTTGTTGTGGTGAGGACCTGGGGTGTTGCTGTCCTCCTCCAACCATCATCACCATGCTGCTGTTGTTGTGGTGAGGACCTGGGGTGTGCTGTCCTCCTCCAACCATCATCACCATGCTGCTGTTGTGTGTGTGGGGTGAGGACCTGGGGTGTTGCTGTCCTCCTCCAACCATCATCACCATGCTGCTGTTGTTGTGGTGAGGACCTGGGGTGTTGCTGTCCTCCTCCAACCATCATCACCATGCTGCTGTTGTTGTGTTGAGGACCTGGGGTGAGGACCATCATCACCATGCTGCTGTTGTTGTGGTGAGGACCTGGGGTGTTGCTGTCCTCCTCCAACCATCATCACCATGCTGCTGTTGTTGTGGTGAGGACCTGGGGTGTTGCTGTCCTCCTCCAACCATCATCACCATGCTGCTGTTGTTGTGTTGTGAGGACCTGGGGTGTTGCTGTCCTCCTCCAATCATCATCACCATGCTGCTGTTGTTGTGTTGAGGACCTGGGGTGAGGTCCTCCTCCAACCATCATCACCATGCTGCTGTTGTTGTGGTGAGGACCTGGGGTGTTGCTGTCCTCCTCCAACCATCATCACCATGCTGCTGTTGTTGTGGTGAGGACCTGGGGTGTTGCTGTCCTCCTCCAACCATCATCACCATGCTGCTGTTGTTGTGGTGAGGACCTGGGGTGTTGCTGTCCTCCTCCAACCATCATCACCATGCTGCTGTTGTTGTGGTGAGGACCTGGGGTGTTGCTGTCCTCCTCCAACCATCATCACCATGCTGCTGTTGTTGTGGTGAGGACCTGTGTTGCTGTCCTCCTCCAACCATCATCACCATGAGGACCTAGGGTGTTGCTGTCCTCCTCCAACCATCATCACCATGCTGCTGTTGTGTTGTGGTGAGGACCTGGGGTGTTGCTGTCCTCCTCCAACCATCATCACCATGCTGCTGTTGTTGTGGTGAGGACCTGGGGTGTTGCTGTCCTCCTCCAACCATCATCACCATGCTCCTGTTGTTGTGGTGAGGACCTGGGGTGTTGCTGTCCTCCTCCAACCATCATCACCATGCTGCTGTTGTTGTGTTGTGGTGAGGACCTGGGGTGTTGCTGTCCTCCTCCAACCATCATCACCATGCTGCTGTTGTTGTGGTGAGGACCTGGGGTGTTGCTGTCATCCTCCAACCATCATCACCATGCTGCTGTTGTTGTGGTGAGGACCTGGGGTGTTGCTGTCCTCCTCCAACCATCATCACCATGCTGCTGTTGTTGTGGTGAGGACCTGGGGTGTTGCTGTCCTCCTCCAACCATCATCACCATGCTGCTGTTGTTGTGGTGAGGACCTGGGGTGTTGCTGTCCTCCTCCAACCATCATCACCATGCTGCTGTTGTTGTGGTGAGGACCTGGGGTGTTGCTGTCCTCCTCCAACCATCATCACCATGCTCATCTGTTGTTGTGGTGAGGACCTGGGGTGTTGCTGTCCTCCTCCAACCATCATCACCATGCTGCTGTTGTTGTGTGGTGAGGACCTGGGGTGTTGCTGTCCTCCTCCAACCATCATCACCATGCTGCTGTTGTTGTGGTGAGGACCTGGGGCTGCTGTGTTGCTGTCCTCCTCCAACCATCATCACCATGCTGCTGTTGTTGTGGTGAGGACCTGGGGTGTTGCTGTCCTCCTCCAACCATCATCACCATGCTGCTGTTGTTGTGGTGAGGACCTGGGGTGTTGCTGTCCTCCTCCAACCATCATCACCATGCTGCTGTTGTTGTGGTGAGGACCTGGGTGTTGTGTCCTCCTCCAACCATCATCACCATGTTGTGAGGACCTGGGGTGTTGCTGTCCTCCTCCAACCATCATCACCATGCTGCTGTTGTTGTGGTGAGGACCTGGGGTGTTGCTGTCCTCCTCCAACCATCATCACCATGCTGCTGTTGTTGTGGTGAGGACCTGGGGTGTTGCTGTCCTCCTCCAACCATCATCACCATGCTGCTGTTGTTGTGGTGAGGACCTGGGGTGTTGCTGTCCTCCTCCAACCATCATCACCATGCTGCTGTTGTTGTGGTGAGGACCTGGGGTGTTGCTGTCCTCCTCCAACCATCATCACCATGCTGCTGTTGTTGTGGTGAGGACCTGGGGTGTTGCTGTCCTCCTCCAACCATCATCACCATGCTGCTGTTGTTGTGGTGAGGACCTGGGGTGTTGCTGTCCTCCTCCAACCATCATCACCATGCTGCTGTTGTTGTGGTGAGGACCTGGGGTGTTGCTGTCCTCCTCCAACCATCATCACCATGCTGCTGTTGTTGTGCTGTGAGGACCTGGGGTGTTGCTGTCCTCCTCCAACCATCATCACCATGCTGCTGTTGTTGTGGTGAGGACCTGGGGTGTTGCTGTCCTCCTCCAACCATCATCACCATGCTGTGAGGACCTGGGGTGTTGCTGTCCTCCTCCAACCATCATCACCATGCTGCTGTTGTTGTGGTGAGGACCTGGGGTGTTGCTGTCCTCCTCCAACCATCATCACCATGCTGCTGTTGTTGTGGTGAGGACCTGGGGTGTTGCTCCTCCTCCAACCATCATCACCATGCTGCTGTTGTTGTGGTGAGGACCTGGGGTCTGTCCTCCTCCAACCATCATCACCATGCTGCTGTTGTTGTGGTGAGGACCTGGGGTGTTGCTGTCCTCCTCCAACCATCATCACCATGCTGCTGTTGTTGTGGTGAGGACCTGGGGTGTTGCTGTCCTCCTCCAACCATCATCACCATGCTGCTGTTGTTGTGGTGAGGACCTGGGGTGTTGCTGTCCTCCTCCAACCATCATCACCATGCTGCTGTTGTTGTGGTGAGGACCTGGGGTGTTGCTGTCCTCCTCCAACCATCATCACCATGCTGCTGTTGTTGTGTTGAGGACCTGGGGTGTTGCTGTCCTCCTCCAACCATCATCACCATGCTGCTGTTGTTGTGGTGAGGACCTGGGGTGTTGCTGTCCTCCTCCAACCATCATCACCATGCTGCTGTTGTTGTGGTGAGGACCTGGGGTGTTGCTGTCCTCCTCCAACCATCATCACCATGCTGCTGTTGTTGTGGTGAGGACCTGGGGTGTTGCTGTCCTCCTCCAACCATCATCACCATGCTGCTGTTGTTGTGGTGAGGACCTGGGGTGTTGCTGTCCTCCTCCAACCATCATCACCATGCTGCTGTTGTTGTGGTGAGGACCTGGGGTGTTGCTGTCCTCCTCCAACCATCATCACCATGCTGACTGTTGTTGTGGTGAGGACCTGGGGTGTTGCTGTCCTCCTCCAACCATCATCACCATGCTGCTGTTGTTGTGGTGAGGACCTGGGGTGTTGCTGTCCTCCTCCAACCATCATCACCATGCTGCTGTTGTTGTGGTGAGGACCTGGGGTGTTGCTGTCCTCCTCCAACCATCATCACCATGCTGCTGTTGTTGTGGTGAGGACCTGGGGTGTTGCTGTCCTCCTCCAACCATCATCACCATGCTGCTGTTGTTGTGTTGTGGTGAGGACCTGGGGTGTTGCTGTCCTCCTCCAACCATCATCACCATGCTGCTGTTGTTGTGGTGATGCTCCTGTTGTTGTGGTGAGGACCTGGGGTGTTGCTGTCCTCCTCCAACCATCATCACCATGCTGCTGTTGTTGTGTTGTGGTGAGGACCTGGGGTGTTGCTGTCCTCCTCCAACCATCATCACCATGCTGCTGTTGTTGTGGTGAGGACCTGGGGTGTTGCTGTCCTCCTCCAACCATCATCACCATGCTGCTGTTGTTGTGGTGAGGACCTGGGGTGTTGCTGTCCTCCTCCAACCATCATCACCATGCTGCTGTTGTTGTGGTGAGGACCTGGGGTGTTGCTGTCCTCCTCCAACCATCATCACCATGCTGCTGTTGTTGTGGTGAGGACCTGGGGTGTTGCTGTCCTCCTCCAACCATCATCACCATGCTGCTGTTGTTGTGGTGAGGACCTGGGGTGTTGCTGTCCTCCTCCAACCATCATCACCATGCTGCTGTTGTTGTGGTGAGGACCTGGGGTGTTGCTGTCCTCCTCCAACCATCATCACCATGCTGCTGTTGTTGTGGTGAGGACCTGGGGTGTTGCTGTCCTCCTCCAACCATCATCACCATGCTGCTGTTGTTGTGGTGAGGACCTGGGGTGTTGCTGTCCTCCTCCAACCATCATCACCATGCTGCTGTTGTTGTGGTGAGGACCTGGGGTGTTGCTGTCCTCCTCCAACCATCATCACCATGCTGCTGTTGTTGTGGTGAGGACCTGGGGTGTTGCTGTCCTCCTCCAACCATCATCACCATGCTGCTGTTGTTGTGGTGAGGACCTGGGGTGTTGCTGTCCTCCTCCAACCATCATCACCATGCTCCTGTTGTTGTGGTGAGGACCTGAGGACCTGGGGTGTGTTGTGCTGTCCTCCTCCTCCAACCATCATCACCATGCTGCTGTTGTTGTGGTGGTGAGGACCTGGGGTGTTGCTGTCCTCCTCCAACCATCATCACCATGCTGCTGTTGTTGTGGTGAGGACCTGGGGTGTTGCTGTCCTCCTCCAACCATCATCACCATGCTGCTGTTGTTGTGGTGAGGACCTGGGGTGTTGCTGTCCTCCTCCAACCATCATCACCATGCTGCTGTTGTTGTGGTGAGGACCTGGGGTGTTGCTGTCCTCCTCCAACCATCATCACCATGCTGCTGTTGTTGTGGTGAGGACCTGGGGTGTTGCTGTCCTCCTCCAACCATCATCACCATGCTGCTGTTGTTGTGGTGAGGACCTGGGGTGTTGCTGTCCTCCTCCAACCATCATCACCATGCTGCTGTTGTTGTGGTGTGGTGAGGACCATCATCACCATGCTGCTGTTGTGTGGTGAGGACCTGCTGTCCTCCTCCAACCATCATCACCATGCTGCTGTTGTTGTGGTGAGGACCTGGGGTGTTGCTGTCCTCCTCCAACCATCATCACCATGCTGCTGTTGTTGTGGTGAGGACCTGGGGTGTTGCTGTCCTCCTCCAACCATCATCACCATGCTGCTGTGGTGTTGTTGTGGTGAGGACCTGGGGTGTTGCTGTCCTCCTCCAACCATCATCACCATGCTCCGGTTGTTGTGTTGTGTTGAGGACCTGGGGTGTTGCTGTCCTCCTCCAACCATCATCACCATGCTCCTGTTGTTGTGGTGAGGACCTGGGGTGTTGCTGCTGTTGTGTTGTGGTGAGGACCTGGGGTGTTGCTGTCCTCCTCCAACCATCATCACCATGCTGCTGTTGTTGTGGTGGTGAGGACCTGGGGTGTTGCTGTCCTCCTCCAACCATCATCACCATGCTGCTGTTGTTGTGGTGAGGACCTGGGGTGTTGCTGTCCTCCTCCAACCATCATCACCATGCTGCTGTTGTTGTGGTGAGGACCTGGGGTGTTGCTGTCCTCCTCCAACCATCATCACCATGCTGCTGTTGTTGTGGTGAGGACCTGGGGTGTTGCTGTCCTCCTCCAACCATCATCACCATGCTGCTGTTGTTGTGGTGAGGACCTGGGGTGTTGCTGTCCTCCTCCAACCATCATCACCATGCTGCTGTTGTTGTGGTGAGGACCTGGGGTGTTGCTGTCCTCCTCCAACCATCATCACCATGCTGCTGTTGTTGTGGTGAGGACCTGGGGTGTTGCTGTCCTCCTCCAACCATCATCACCATGCTGCTGTTGTTGTGTTGTGGTGAGGACCTGGGGTGTTGCTGTCCTCCTCCAACCATCATCACCATGCTGCTGTTGTTGTGGTGAGGACCTGGGGTGTTGCTGTCCTCCTCCAACCATCATCACCATGCTGCTGTTGTTGTGTTGAGGACCTGGGGTGTTGCTGTCATCCTCCAACCATCATCACCATGCTCCTGTTGTTGTGGTGAGGACCTGGGGTGTTGCTGTCCTCCTCCAACCATCATCACCATGCTGCTGTTGTTGTGGTGAGGACCTGGGGTGTTGCTGTCCTCCTCCAACCATCATCACCATGCTGCTGTTGTTGTGGTGAGGACCTGGGGTGTTGCTGTCCTCCTCCAACCATCATCACCATGCTGCTGTTGTTGTGGTGAGGACCTGGGGTGTTGCTGTCCTCCTCCAACCATCATCACCATGCTGCTGTTGTTGTGGTGAGGACCTGGGGTGTTGCTGTCCTCCTCCAACCATCATCACCATGCTGCTGTTGTTGTGGTGAGGACCTGGGGTGTTGCTGTCCTCCTCCAACCATCATCACCATGCTGCTGTTGTTGTGGTGAGGACCTGGGGTGTTGCTGTCCTCCTCCAACCATCATCACCATGCTGCTGTTGTTGTGGTGAGGACCTGGGGTGTTGCTGTCCTCCTCCAACCATCATCACCATGCTGCTGTTGTTGTGTTGTGGTGAGGACCTGGGGTGTTGCTGTCCTCCTCCAACCATCATCACCATGCTGCTGTTGTTGTGTTGTGGTGAGGACCTGGGGTGTTGCTGTCCTCCTCCAACCATCATCACCATGCTGCTGTTGTTGTGGTGAGGACCTGGGGTGTTGCTGTCCTCCTCCAACCATCATCACCATGCTGCTGTTGTTGTGGTGAGGACCTGGGGTGTTGCTGTCCTCCTCCAACCATCATCACCATGCTGCTGTTGTTGTGGTGAGGACCTGGGGTGTTGCTGTCCTCCTCCAACCATCATCACCATGCTGCTGTTGTTGTGGTGAGGACCTGGGGTGTTGCTGTCCTCCTCCAACCATCATCACCATGGAGGACCTGGGGTGTTGCTGTCCTCCTCCAACCATCATCACCATGCTGCTGTTGTTGTGGTGAGGACCTGGGGTGTTGCTGTCCTCCTCCAACCATCATCACCATGCTGCTGTTGTTGTGGTGAGGACCTGGGGTGTTGCTGTCCTCCTCCAACCATCATCACCATGCTGCTGTTGTTGTGGTGAGGACCTGGGGTGTTGCTGTCCTCCTCCAACCATCATCACCATGCTGCTGTTGTTGTGGTGAGGACCTGGGGTGTTGCTGTCCTCCTCCAACCATCATCACCATGCTGCTGTTGTTGTGGTGAGGACCTGGGGTGTTGCTGTCCTCCTCCAACCATCATCACCATGCTGCTGTTGTTGTGGTGAGGACCTGGGGTGTTGCTGTCCTCCTCCAACCATCATCACCATGCTGCTGTTGTTGTGTTGTGGTGAGGACCTGGGGTGTTGCTGTCCTCCTCCAACCATCATCACCATGCTGCTGTTGTTGTGGTGAGGACCTGGGGTGTTGCTGTCCTCCTCCAACCATCATCACCATGCTGCTGTTGTTGTGGTGAGGACCTGGGGTGTTGCTGTCCTCCTCCAACCATCATCACCATGCTGCTGTTGTTGTGGTGAGGACCTGGGGTGTTGCTGTCCTCCTCCAGCTGAGGACCTGGGGTGTTGCTGTCCTCCTCCAACCATCATCACCATGCTGCTGTTGTTGTGGTGAGGACCTGGGGTGTTGCTGTCCTCCTCCAACCATCATCACCATGCTCCTGTTGTTGTGGTGAGGACCTGGGGTGTTGCTGTCCTCCTCCAACCATCATCACCATGCTGCTGTTGTTGTGGTGAGGACCTGGGGTGTTGCTGTCCTCCTCCAACCATCATCACCATGCTGCTGTTGTTGTGGTGAGGACCTGGGGTGTTGCTGTCCTCCTCCAACCATCATCACCATGCTTGTTGTTGTGGTGAGGACCTGGGGTGTTGCTGTCCTCCTCCAACCATCATCACCATGCTGCTGTTGTTGTGGTGAGGACCTGGGGTGTTGCTGTCCTCCTCCAACCATCATCACCATGCTGCTGTTGTTGTGGTGAGGACCTGGGGTGTTGCTGTCCTCCTCCAACCATCATCACCATGCTCCTGTTGTTGTGGTGAGGACCTGGGGTGTTGCTGTCCTCCTCCAACCATCATCACCATGCTGCTGTTGTTGTGGTGAGGACCTGGGGTGTTGCTGTCCTCCTCCAACCATCATCACCATGCTGCTGTTGTTGTGGTGAGGACCTGGGGTGTTGCTGTCCTCCTCCAACCATCATCACCATGCTGCTGTTGTTGTGGTGAGGACCTGGGGTGTTGCTGTCCTCCTCCAACCATCATCACCATGCTGCTGTTGTTGTGGTGAGGACCTGGGGTGTTGCTGTCCTCCTCCAACCATCATCACCATGCTGCTGTTGTTGTGGTGAGGACCTGGGGTGTTGCTGTCCTCCTCCAACCATCATCACCATGCTGCTGTTGTTGTGTGAGGACCTGGGGTGTTGCTGTCCTCCTCCAGGATCATCACCATGCTGCTGTTGTTGTGGTGAGGACCTGGGGTGTTGCTGTCCTCCTCCAACCATCATCACCATGCTCCTGTTGTTGTGGTGAGGACCTGGGGTGTTGCTGTCCTCCTCCAACCATCATCACCATGCTGCTGTTGTTGTGGTGAGGACCTGGGGTGTTACTGTCCTCCTCCAACCATCATCACCATGCTGCTGTTGTTGTGGTGAGGACCTGGGGTGTTGCTGTCCTCCTCCAACCATCATCACCATGCTCCTGTTGTTGTGTTGTGGTGAGGACCTGGGGTGTTGCTGTCCTCCTCCAACCATCATCACCATGCTGCTGTTGTTGTGTTGAGGACCTGGGGTGTTGCTGTCCTCCTCCAACCATCATCACCATGCTCCTGTTGTTGTGGTGAGGACCTGGGGTGTTGCTGTCCTCCTCCAACCATCATCACCATGCTGCTGTTGTTGTGGTGAGGACCTGGTGTGTTGCTGTCCTCCTCCAACCATCATCACCATGCTGCTGTTGTTGTGGTGAGGACCTGGTGTGTTGCTGTCCTCCTCCAACCATCATCACCATGCTCCTGTTGTTGTGGTGAGGACCTGGGGTGTTGCTGTCCTCCTCCAACCATCATCACCATGCTCCTGTTGTTGTGGTGAGGACCTGTGATGTTACTGTCCTCCTCCAACCATCATCACCATGCTGCTGTTGTTGTGGTGAGGACCTGGGGTGTTGCTGTCCTCCTCCAACCATCATCACCATGCTGCTGTTGTTGTGGTGAGGACCTGGGGTGTTGCTGTCCTCCTCCAACCATCATCACCATGCTCCTGTTGTTGTGGTGAGGACCTGGGGTGTTGCTGTCCTCCTCCAACCATCATCACCATGCTGCTGTTGTTGTGGTGAGGACCTGGGGTGTTGCTGTCCTCCTCCAACCATCATCACCATGCTGCTGTTGTTGTGTTGTGGTGAGGACCTGGGGTGTTGCTGTCCTCCTCCAACCATCATCACCATGCTCCTGTTGTTGTGGTGAGGACCTGGGGTGTTGCTGTCCTCCTCCAACCATCATCACCATGCTGCTGTTGTTGTGGTGAGGACCTGGGGTGTTGCTGTCCTCCTCCAACCATCATCACCATGCTGCTGTTGTTGTGGTGAGGACCTGGGGTGTTGCTGTTCTCCTCCAACCATCATCACCATGCTGCTGTTGTTGTGGTGAGGACCTGGGGTGTTGCTGTCCTCCTCCAACCATCATCACCATGCTCCTGTTGTTGTGGTGAGGACCTGGGGTGTTGCTGTCCTCCTCCAACCATCATCACCATGCTCCTGTTGTTGTGGTGAGGACCTGGGGTGTTGCTGTCCTCCTCCAACCATCATCACCATGCTGCTGTTGTTGTGTTGAGGACCTGGGGTGTTGCTGTCATCCTCCAACCATCATCACCATGCTGTTGTTGTGTTGTGGTGAGGACCTGGGGTGTTGCTGTCCTCCTCCAACCATCATCACCATGCTGCTGTTGTTGTGGTGAGGATCTGGGGTGTTGCTGTCCTCCTCCAACCATCATCACCATGCTGCTGTTGTGTTGAGGACCTGGGGTGTTACTGTCCTCCTCCAACCATCATCACCATGCTGCTGTTGTTGTGTTGAGGACCTGGGGTGTTACTGTCATCCTCCAACCATCATCACCATGCTGCTGTTGTTGTGTTGAGGACCTGGGGTGTTACTGTCATCCTCCAACCATCATCACCATGCTGCTGTTGTTGTGTTGTGGTGAGGACCTGGGGTGTTGCTGTCATCCTCCAACCATCATCACCATGCTGCTGTTGTTGTGTTGTGGTGAGGACCTGGGGTGTTGCTGTCATCCTCCAACCATCATCACCATGCTGCTGTTGTTGTGTTGAGGACCTGGGGTGTTGCTGTCATCCTCCAACCATCATCACCATGCTGTTGTTGTGTTGTGGTGAGGACCTGGGGTGTTGTTGTCCTCCTCCAACCATCATCACCATGCTCCTGTTGTTGTGGTGAGGACCTGGGGTGTTGCTGTCCTCCTCCAACCATCATCACCATGCTCCTGTTGTTGTGGTGAGGACCTGGGGTGTTGCTGTCCTCCTCCAACCATCATCACCATGCTGCTGTTGTTGTGGTGAGGACCTGGGGTGTTGCTGTCCTCCTCCAACCATCATCACCATGCTGCTGTTGTGGTGGTGAGGACCTGGGGTGCTGCTGTCCTCCTCCAACCATCATCACCATGCTGCTGTTGTTGTGTTGAGGACCTGGGGTGTTGCTGTCCTCCTCCAACCATCATCACCATGCTGCTGTTGTTGTGTTGAGGACCTGGGGTGTTGCTGTCCTCCTCCAACCATCATCACCATGCTGCTGTTGTTGTGTTGTGGTGAGGACCTGGGGTGTTGCTGTCCTCCTCCAACCATCATCACCATGCTGCTGTTGTTGTGGTGAGGACCTGGGGTGTTGCTGTCCTCCTCCAACCATCATCACCATGCTGCTGTTGTTGTGGTGGGGACCTGGGGTGTTGCTGTCCTCCTCCAACCATCATCACCATGCTGCTGTTGTCCATACTGTTCATTATCTCTGTCTGTCCATACTGTTCATTACCTCTGTCTGTCCATACTGTTCATTATCTCTGTCTGTCCATACTGTTCATTATCTCTGTCTGTCCATACTGTTCATTATCTCTGTCTGTCCATACTGTTCATTATCGCTCAGCTCCTGTCTGTCCATACTGTTCATTATCTCTGTCTGTCCATACTGTTCATTATCTCTGTCTGTCCATACTATTCATTATCTCTGTCTGTCCATACTATTCATTATCTCTGTCTGTCCATACTGTTAATTATATCTGTATGTCCATACTGTTCATTATCTCTGTCTGTCCATACGGTTCATTATCTCTGTCTGTTCATTATCTCTGTCTGTCCATACTGTTCATTATCTCTGTCTGTCCATACTGTTCATTATCTCTGTCTGTCCATACTGTTCATTATCTCTGTCTGTCCATACTGTTCATTATCTCTGTCTGTCCATACTGTTCATTATCTCTCAGCTCCTGTCTGTCCATACTGTTCATTATCTCTGTCTGTCCATACTGTTCATTATCTCTGTCTGTCCATACTGTTCATTATCTCTGTCTGTCCATACTGTTCATTATCTCTGTCTGTCCACACTGTTCATTATCTCTGTCTGTCCACACTGTTCATTATCTCTGTCTGTCCATACTGTTCATTATCTCTGTCTGTCCATGCTGTTCATTATCTCTGTCTGTCCATACTGTTCATTATCTCTGTCTGTCCATACTGTTCATTATCTCTGTCTGTCCATACTGTTCATTATCTCTGTCTGTCCATACTGTTCATTACCTCTGTCTGTCCATACTGTTCATTACCTCTGTCTGTCCATAATGTTCATTATCTCTGTCTGTCCATACTGTTCATTATCTCTGTCTGTCCATACTGTTCATTATCTCTGTCTGTCCATACTGTTCATTATCTCTCAGCTCCTGTCTGTCCATACTGTTCATTATCTCTGTCTGTCCATACTGTTCATTATCTCTGTCTGTCCATACTGTTCATTATCTCTGTCTGTCCATACTGTTCATTATCTCTCAGCTCCTGTCTGTCCATACTGTTCATTATCTCTGTCTGTCCATACTGTTCATTATCTCTGTCTGTCCATACTGTTCATTATATCTGTCTGTCCACACTGTTCATTATCTCTGTCTGTCCACACTGTTCATTATCTCTGTCCATACTGTTCATTATCTCTGTCTGTCCATGCTGTTCATTATCTCTGTCTGTCCATACTGTTCATTATCTCTCAGCTCCTGTCTGTCCATACTGTTCATTATCTCTGTCTGTCCATACTGTTCATTATCTCTGTCTGTCCACACTGTTCATTATCTCTGTCTGTCCACACTGTTCATTATCTCTGTCCATACTGTTCATTATCTCTGTCTGTCCATGCTGTTCATTATCTCTGTCTGTCGATACTGTTCATTGTCTCTGTCTGTCGATACTGTTCATTATCTCTGTCTGTCCATACTGTTCATTATCTCCGTCTGTCCATACTGTTCATTATCTCTGTCTGTCCCTACTGTTCATTATCTCTGTCTGTCCATACTGTTCATTATCTCTGTCTGTCGATACTGTTCATTATCTCTGTCTGTCGATACTGTTCATTATCTCTGTCTGTCCATACTGTTCATTATCTCCGTCTGTCCATACTGTTCATTATATCTGTCTGTCCACACTGTTCATTATCTCTGTCTGTCCACACTGTTCATTATCTCTGTCCATACTGTTCATTATCTCTGTCTGTCCATGCTGTTCATTATCTCTGTCTGTCCATACTGTTCATTATCTCTCAGCTCCTGTCTGTCCATACTGTTCATTATCTCTGTCTGTCCATACTGTTCATTATCTCTGTCTGTCCACACTGTTCATTATCTCTGTCTGTCCACACTGTTCATTATCTCTGTCCATACTGTTCATTATCTCTGTCTGTCCATGCTGTTCATTATCTCTGTCTGTCGATACTGTTCATTGTCTCTGTCTGTCGATACTGTTCATTATCTCTGTCTGTCCATACTGTTCATTATCTCCGTCTGTCCATACTGTTCATTATCTCTGTCTGTCCCTACTGTTCATTATCTCTGTCTGTCCATACTGTTCATTATCTCTGTCTGTCGATACTGTTCATTATCTCTGTCTGTCGATACTGTTCATTATCTCTGTCTGTCCATACTGTTCATTATCTCCGTCTGTCCATACTGTTCATTATCTCTGTCTGTCCCTACTGTTCATTATCTATGTCTGTCCCTACTGTTCATTATCTCTGTCTGTCCATACTGTTCATTATCTCTGTCTGTCCATACTGTTCATTATCTCTGTCTGTCCATACTGTTCATTATCTCTGTCTGTCCATAATGTTCATTATCTCTGTCTGTCCATACTGTTCATTATCTCTGTCTGTCCATACTGTTCATTATCTCTGTCTGTCCATACTGTTCATTATCTCTCAGCTCCTGTCTGTCCATACTGTTCATTATCTATGTCTGTCCATACTGTTCATTATCTCTCTGTCCATACTGTTCATTATCTCTGTCTGTCCATACTGTTCATTATCTCTGTCTGTCCATACTGTTCATTATCTCTGTCTGTCCATACTGTTCATTATCTCTGTCTGTCCATACCGTTCATTATCTATGTCTGTCCATACTGTTCATTATCTCTCAGCTCCTGTCTGTCCATACTGTTCATTATCTCTGTCTGTCCATACTGTTCATTATCTCTGTCTGTCCATACTGTTCATTATCTCTATCTGTCCATACTGTTCATTATCTCTGTATGTCCATACTGTTCATTATCTCTGTCTGTCCATACTGTTCATTATCTCTGTCTGTCCATACTGTTCATTATCTCTCAGCTCCTGTCTGTCCATACTGTTCATTATCTCTGTCTGTCCATACTGTTCATTATCTCTGTCTGTCCATACTGTTCATTATCTCTGTCTGTCCATACTGTTCATTATCGCTCAGCTCCTGTCTGTCCATACTGTTCATTATCTCTGTCTGTCCATACTGTTCATTATCTCTGTCTGTCCATACTATTCATTATCTCTGTCTGTCCATACTATTCATTATCTCTGTCTGTCCATACTGTTCATTATATCTGTATGTCCATACTGTTCATTATCTCTGTCTGTCCATACGGATCATTATCTCTGTCTGTCCATACTGTTCATTATCTCTGTCTGTCCATACTGTTCATTATCTCTGTCTGTCCATACTGTTCATTATCGCTCAGCTCCTGTCTGTCCATACTGTTCATTATCTCTGTCTGTCCATACTGTTCATTATCTCTGTCTGTCCATACTATTCATTATCTCTGTCTGTCCATACTATTCATTATCTCTGTCTGTCCATACTGTTAATTATATCTGTATGTCCATACTGTTCATTATCTCTGTCTGTCCATACGGTTCATTATCTCTGTCTGTTCATTATCTCTGTCTGTCCATACTGTTCATTATCTCTGTCTGTCCATACTGTTCATTATCTCTGTCTGTCCATACTGTTCATTATCTCTGTCTGTCCATACTGTTCATTATCTCTGTCTGTCCATACTGTTCATTATCTCTCAGCTCCTGTCTGTCCATACTGTTCATTATCTCTGTCTGTCCATACTGTTCATTATCTCTGTCTGTCCATACTGTTCATTATCTCTGTCTGTCCATACTGTTCATTATCTCTGTCTGTCCACACTGTTCATTATCTCTGTCTGTCCACACTGTTCATTATATCTGTCCATACTGTTCATTATCTCTGTCTGTCCATGCTGTTCATTATCTCTGTCTGTCCATACTGTTCATTATCTCTGTCTGTCCATACTGTTCATTATCTCTGTCTGTCCATACTGTTCATTATCTCTGTCTGTCCATACTGTTCATTACCTCTGTCTGTCCATACTGTTCATTACCTCTGTCTGTCCATAATGTTCATTATCTCTGTCTGTCCATACTGTTCATTATCTCTGTCTGTCCATACTGTTCATTATATCTGTCTGTCCATACTATTCATTATCTCTGTCTGTCCATACTGTTAATTATATCTGTATGTCCATACTGTTCATTATCTCTGTCTGTCCATACTGTTCATTATCTCTGTCTGTCCATACTGTTCATTATCTCTCAGCTCCTGTCTGTCCATACTGTTCATTATCTCTGTCTGTCCATACTGTTCATTATCTCTGTCTGTCCATACTGTTCATTATCTCTGTCTGTCCATACTGTTCATTATCTCTCAGCTCCTGTCTGTCCATACTGTTCATTATCTCTGTCTGTCCATACTGTTCATTATCTCTGTCTGTCCATACTGTTCATTATCTCTGTCTGTCCACACTGTTCATTATCTCTGTCTGTCCACACTGTTCATTATCTCTGTCCATACTGTTCATTATCTCTGTCTGTCCATGCTGTTCATTATCTCTGTCTGTCCATACTGTTCATTATCTCTGTCTGTCCATACTGTTCATTATCTCTGTCTGTCCATACTGTTCATTATCTCTCAGCTCCTGTCTGTCCATACTGTTCATTATCTCTGTCTGTCCATACTGTTCATTATCTCTGTCTGTCCACACTGTTCATTATCTCTGTCTGTCCACACTGTTCATTATCTCTGTCCATACTGTTCATTATCTCTGTCTGTCCATGCTGTTCATTATCTCTGTCTGTCGATACTGTTCATTGTCTCTGTCTGTCGATACTGTTCATTATCTCTGTCTGTCCATACTGTTCATTATCTCCGTCTGTCCATACTGTTCATTATCTCTGTCTGTCCCTACTGTTCATTATCTCTGTCTGTCCCTACTGTTCATTATCTCTGTCTGTCCATACTGTTCATTATCTCTGTCTGTCCATACTGTTCATTATCTCTGTCTGTCCATACTGTTCATTATCTCTGTCTGTCCATAATGTTCATTATCTCTGTCTGTCCATACTGTTCATTATCTCTGTCTGTCCATACTGTTCATTATCTCTCAGCTCCTGTCTGTCCATACTGTTCATTATCTCTGTCTGTCCATACTGTTCATTATCTCTGTCTGTCCACACTGTTCATTATCTCTGTCTGTCCACACTGTTCATTATCTCTGTCCATACTGTTCATTATCTCTGTCTGTCCATGCTGTTCATTATCTCTGTCTGTCCATACTGTTCATTATCTCTGTCTGTCGATACTGTTCATTATCTCTGTCTGTCGATACTGTTCATTATCTCTGTCTGTCCATACTGTTCATTATCTCCATCTGTCCATACTGTTCATTATCTCTGTCTGTCCCTACTGTTCATTATCTCTGTCTGTCCCTACTGTTCATTATCTCTGTCTGTCCATACTGTTCATTATCTCTGTCTGTCCATACTGTTCATTATCTCTGTCTGTCCATACTGTTCATTATCTCTGTCTGTCCATAATGTTCATTATCTCTGTCTGTCCATACTGTTCATTATCTCTGTCTGTCCATACTGTTCATTATCTCTGTCTGTCCATACTGTTCATTATCTTTCAGCTCCTGTCTGTCCATACTGTTCATTATCTCTGTCTGTCCATACTGTTCATTATCTCTCTGTCCATACTGTTCATTATCTCTGTCTGTCCATACTGTTCATTATCTCTGTCTGTCCATACTGTTCATTATCTCTGTCTGTCCATACTGTTCATTATCTCTGTCTGTCCATACCGTTCATTATCTATGTCTGTCCATACTGTTCATTATCTCTCAGCTCCTGTCTGTCCATACTGTTCATTATCTCTGTCTGTCCATACTGTTCATTATCTCTGTCTGTCCATACTGTTCATTATCTCTGTCTGTCCATACTGTTCATTATCTCTGTATGTCCATACTGTTCATTATCTCTGTCTGTCCATACTGTTCATGATCTCTGTCTGTCCATACTGTTCATTATCTCTCAGCTCCTGTCTGTCCATACTGTTCATTATCTCTGTCTGTCCATACTGTTCATTATCTCTGTCTGTCCATACTGTTCATTATCTCTGTCTGTCCATACTGTTCATTATCGCTCAGCTCCTGTCTGTCCATACTGTTCATTATCTCTGTCTGTCCATACTGTTCATTATCTCTGTCTGTCCATACTATTCATTATCTCTGTCTGTCCATACTATTCATTATCTCTGTCTGTCCATACTGTTCATTATATCTGTATGTCCATACTGTTCATTATCTCTGTCTGTCCATACGGATCATTATCTCTGTCTGTTCATTATCTCTGTCTGTCCATACTGTTCATTATCTCTGTCTGTCCATACTGTTCATTATCTCTGTCTGTCCATACTGTTCATTATCTCTGTCTGTCCATACTGTTCATTATCTCTCAGCTCCTGTCTGTCCATACTGTTCATTATCTCTGTCTGTCCATACTGTTCATTATCTCTGTATGTCCATACTGTTCATTATCTCTGTCTGTCCATACTGTTCATTATCTCTGTCTGTCCATACTGTTCATTATCTCTGTCTGTCCACACTGTTCATTATCTCTGTCCATACTGTTCATTATCTCTGTCTGTCCATGCTGTTCATTATCTCTGTCTGTCCATACTGTTCATTATCTCTGTCTGTCCATACTGTTCATTATCTCTGTCTGTCCATACTGTTCATTGTCTCTGTCTGTCCATACTGTTCATTACCTCTGTCTGTCCATACTGTTCATTACCTCTGTCTGTCCATACTGTTCATTATCTCTGTCTGTCCATACTGTTCATTATCTCTGTCTGTCCATACTGTTCATTATCTCTGTCTGTCCATACTGTTCATTATCTCTCAGCTCCTGTCTGTCCATACTGTTCATTATCTCTGTCTGTCCATACTGTTCATTATCTCTGTCTGTCCATACTGTTCATTATCTCTGTCTGTCCATACTATTCATTATCTCTGTCTGTCCATACTGTTCATTATATCTGTATGTCCATACTGTTCATTATCTCTGTCTGTCCATACGGTTCATTATCTCTGTCTGTTCATTATCTCTGTCTGTCCATACTGTTCATTATCTCTGTCTGTCCATACTGTTCATTATCTCTGTCTGTCCATACTGTTCATTATCTCTGTCTGTCCATACTGTTCATTATCTCTGTCTGTCCATACTGTTCATTATCTCTCAGCTCCTGTCTGTCCATACTGTTCATTATCTCTGTCTGTCCATACTGTTCATTATCTCTGTCTGTCCATACTGTTCATTATCTCTGTCTGTCCACACTGTTCATTATCTCTGTCTGTCCACACTGTTCATTATCTCTGTCCATACTGTTCATTATCTCTGTCTGTCCATGCTGTTCATTATCTCTGTCTGTCCATACTATTCATTATCTCTGTCTGTCCATACTGTTCATTATATCTGTATGTCCATACTGTTCATTATCTCTGTCTGTCCATACGGTTCATTATCTCTGTCTGTTCATTATCTCTGTCTGTCCATACTGTTCATTATCTCTGTCTGTCCATACTGTTCATTATCTCTGTCTGTCCATACTGTTCATTATCTCTGTCTGTCCATACTGTTCATTATCTCTGTCTGTCCATACTGTTCATTATCTCTCAGCTCCTGTCTGTCCATACTGTTCATTATCTCTGTCTGTCCATACTGTGCATTATCTCTGTCTGTCCATACTGTTCATTATCTCTGTCTGTCCACACTGTTCATTATCTCTGTCTGTCCACACTGTTCATTATCTCTGTCCATACTGTTCATTATCTCTGTCTGTCCATGCTGTTCATTATCTCTGTCTGTCCATACTGTTCATTATCTCTGTCTGTCCATACTGTTCATTATCTCTGTCTGTCCATACTGTTCATTATCTCTGTCTGTCCATACTGTTCATTATCTCTCAGCTCCTGTCTGTCCATACTGTTCATTATCTCTGTCTGTCCATACTGTTCATTATCTCTGTCTGTCCACACTGTTCATTATCTCTGTCTGTCCACACTGTTCATTATCTCTGTCCATACTGTTCATTATCTCTGTCTGTCCATGCTGTTCATTATCTCTGTCTGTCCATGCTGTTCATTATCTCTGTCTGTCGATACTGTTCATTATCTCTGTCTGTCGATACTGTTCATTATCTCTGTCTGTCCATACTGTTCATTATCTCCGTCTGTCCATACTGTTCATTATCTCTGTCTGTCCCTACTGTTCATTATCTCTGTCTGTCCCTACTGTTCATTTTCTCTGTCTGTCCATACTGTTCATTATCTCTGTCTGTCCATACTGTTCATTATCTCTGTCTGTCCATACTGTTCATTATCTCTGTCTGTCCATAATGTTCATTATCTCTGTCTGTCCATACTGTTCATTATCTCTGTCTGTCCATACTGTTCATTATCTCTGTCTGTCCATACTGTTCATTATCTCTCAGCTCCTGTCTGTCCATACTGTTCATTATCTCTGTCTGTCCATACTGTTCATTATCTCTCTGTCCATACTGTTCATTATCTATGTCTGTCCATACTGTTCATTATCTCTGTCTGTCCATACTGTTCATTATCTCTGTCTGTCCATACTGTTCATTATCTCTGTCTGTCCATACCGTTCATTATCTATGTTTGTCCATACTGTTCATTATCTCTCAGCTCCTGTCTGTCCATACTGTTCATTATCTCTGTCTGTCCATACTGTTCATTATCTCTGTCTTTCCATACTGTTCATTATCTCTATCTGTCCATACTGTTCATTATCTCTGTATGTCCATACTGTTCATTATCTCTGTCTGTCCATACTGTTCATTATCTCTGTCTGTCCATACTGTTCATTATCTCTCAGCTCCTGTCTGTCCATACTGTTCATTATCTCTGTCTGTCCATACTGTTCATTATCTCTGTCTGTCCATACAGTTCATTATCTCTGTCTGTCCATACTGTTCATTATCTCTGTCTGTCCATACTGTTCATTATCTCTGTCTGTCCATACTGTTCATTATCTCTGTCTGTCCATACTGTTCATTACCTCTGTCTGTCCATACTGTTCATTATCTCTGTCTGTCCATACTGTTCATTATCTCTGTCTGTCCATACTGTTCATTATCTCTGTCTGTCCATACTGCTCATTATCTCTCAGCTCCTGTCTGTCCATACTGTTCATTATCTCTGTCTGTCCATACTGTTCATTATCTCTGTCTGTCCATACTATTCATTATCTCTGTCTGTCCATACTATTCATTATCTCTGTCTGTCCATACTGTTCATTATATCTGTATGTCCATACTGTTCATTATCTCTGTCTGTCCATACGGTTCATTATCTCTGTCTGTTCATTATCTCTGTCTGTCCATACTGTTCATTATCTCTGTCTGTCCATACTGTTCATTATCTCTGTCTGTCCATACTGTTCATTATCTCTGTCTGTCCATACTGTTCATTATCTCTCAGCTCCTGTCTGTCCATACTGTTCATTATCTCTGTCTGTCCATACTGTTCATTATCTCTGTCTGTCCATACTGTTCATTATCTCTGTCTGTCCACACTGTTCATTATCTCTGTCCATACTTTTCATTATCTCTGTCTGTCAATGCTGTTCATTATCTCTGTCTGTCCATACTGTTCATTATCTCTGTCTGTCCATACTGTTCATTATCTATGTCTGTCCATACTGTTCATTATCTCTGTCTGTCCATACTGTTCATTACCTCTGTCTGTCCATACTGTTCATTATCTCTGTCTGTCCATACTGTTCATTATCTCTGTCTGTCCATACTGTTCATTATCTCTCAGCTCCTGTCTGTCCATACTGTTCATTATCTCTGTCTGTCCATACTGTTCATTATCTATGTCTGTCCACACTGTTCATTATCTCTGTCTGTCCACACTGTTCATTATCTCTGTCCATACTGTTCATTATCTCTGTCTGTCCATGCTGTTCATTATCTCTGTCTGTCCATACTGTTCATTATCTCTGTCTGTCGATACTGTTCATTATCTCTGTCTGTCGATACTGTTCATTATCTCTGTCTGTCCATACTGTTCATTATCTCCGTCTGTCCATACTGTTCATTATCTCTGTCTGTCCCTACTGTTCATTATCTCTGTCTGTCCCTACTGTTCATTATCTCTGTCTGTCCATACTGTTCATTATCTCTGTCTGTCCATACTGTTCATTATCTCTGTCTGTCCTTACTGTTCATTATATCTGTATGTCCATAATGTTCATTATCTCTGTCTGTCCATACTGTTCATTATCTCTGTCTGTCCATACTGTTCATTATCTCTGTCTGTCCATACTGTTCATTATCTCTCAGCTCCTGTCTGTCCATACTGTTCATTATCTCTGTCTGTCCATACTGTTCATTATCTCTCTGTCCATACTGTTCATTATCTCTGTCTGTCCATACTGTTCATTATCTCTGTCTGTCCATACTGTTCATTATCTCTGTCTGTCCATACTGTTCATTATCTCTGTCTGTCCATACCGTTCATTATCTATGTCTGTCCATACTGTTCATTATCTCTCAGCTCATGTCTGTCCATACTGTTCATTATCTCTGTCTGTCCATACTGTTCATTATCTCTGTCTGTCCATACTGTTCATTATCTCTATCTGTCCATACTGTTCATTATCTCTGTATGTCCATACTGTTCATTATCTCTGTCTGTCCATACTGTTCATTATCTCTGTCTGTCCATACTGTTCATTATCTCTCAGCTCCTGTCTGTCCATACTGTTCATTATCTCTGTCTGTCCATACTGTTCATTATCTCTGTCTGTCCATACAGTTCATTATCTCTGTCTGTCCATACTGTTCATTATCTCTGTCTGTCCATACTGTTCATTATCTCTGTCTGTCCATACTGTTCATTATCTCTGTCTGTCCATACTGTTCATTACCTCTGTCTGTCCATACTGTTCATTATCTCTGTCTGTCCATACTGTTCATTATCTCTGTCTGTCCATACTGTTCATTATCTCTGTCTGTCCATATTGTTCATTATCTCTCAGCTCCTGTCTGTCCATACTGTTCATTATCTCTGTCTGTCCATACTGTTCATTATCTCTGTCTGTCCATACTATTCATTATCTCTGTCTGTCCATACTATTCATTATCTCTGTCTGTCCATACTGTTCATTATATCTGTATGTCCATACTGTTCATTATCTCTGTCTGTCCATACGGTTCATTATCTCTGTCTGTTCATTATCTCTGTCTGTCCATACTGTTCATTATCTCTGTCTGTCCATACTGTTCATTATCTCTGTCTGTCCATACTGTTCATTATCTCTGTCTGTCCATACTGTTCATTATCTCTGTCTGTCCATACTGTTCATTATCTCTGTCTGTCCATACTGTTCATTATCTCTGTCTGTCCATACTGTTCATTATCTCTGTCTGTCCATATTGTTCATTATCTCTCAGCTCCTGTCTGTCCATACTGTTCATTATCTCTGTCTGTCCATACTGTTCATTATCTCTGTCTGTCCATACTATTCATTATCTCTGTCTGTCCATACTATTCATTATCTCTGTCTGTCCATACTGTTCATTATATCTGTATGTCCATACTGTTCATTATCTCTGTCTGTCCATACGGTTCATTATCTCTGTCTGTTCATTATCTCTGTCTGTCCATACTGTTCATTATCTATGTCTGTCCATACTGTTCATTATCTCTGTCTGTCCATACTGTTCATTATCTCTGTCTGTCCATACTGTTCATTATCTCTGTCTGTCCATACTGTTCATTATCTCTCAGCTCCTGTCTGTCCATACTGTTCATTATCTCTGTCTGTCCATACTGTTCATTATCTCTGTATGTCCATACTGTTCATTATCTCTGTCTGTCCACACTGTTCATTATCTCTGTCTGTCCACACTGTTCATTATCTCTGTCCATACTTTTCATTATCTCTGTCTGTCCATGCTGTTCATTATCTCTGTCTGTCCATACTGTTCATTATCTCTGTCTGTCCATACTGTTCATTATCTATGTCTGTCCATACTGTTCATTATCTCTGTCTGTCCATACTGTTCATTACCTCTGTCTGTCCATACTGTTCATTATCTCTGTCTGTCCATACTGTTCATTATCTCTGTCTGTCCATACTGTTCATTATCTCTCAGCTCCTGTCTGTCCATACTGTTCATTATCTCTGTCTGTCCATACTGTTCATTATCTCTGTCTGTCCACACTGTTCATTATCTCTGTCTGTCCACACTGTTCATTATCTCTGTCCATACTGTTCATTATCTCTGTCTGTCCATGCTGTTCATTATCTCTGTCTGTCCATACTGTTCATTATCTCTGTCTGTCCATACTGTTCATTATCTCTGTCTGTCCATACTGTTCATTATCTCTCAGCTCCTGTCTATCCATATAGTTCATTATCTCTGTCTGTCCATACTGTTCACTATCTCTGTCTGTCAATACTATTCATTATCTCTGTCTGTCCATACTGTTCACTATCTCTGTCTGCCCATATAGTTCATTATCTCTCAGCTCCTGTCTGCCCATATAGTTCATTATCTCTCAACTCCTGTCTGTCCATACAGTTCACTATCTCTGTCTGTCCATACCGTTCATTATCTCTGTCTGTCCATACTGTTCATTATCTCTCAGCTCCTGTCTGCCCATACCATTCATTATCCATCATATATAACGTCTTTGTCAAGTGAGGAGATGATATTTGGAATACAGCGTAATTGATGTCTGTGCTCTCTTCCTGTCTGCTTGGTTTAAATAAAGGCTTACGTCCCACATGATACCCTGTTCCCTATATAGTACACTACTTTAGACCGGGCTCCTATATAGGAGATCGGGGGTCATTTGGGACACCCCCAATGTTTCTCTGTGCGTCAATCAACCAACCCTCCAGAAAACTGCCAGAGAAGGTTCAGGGATAATTGGACAAAGGTTGTTGTTTGTTTTGAAAGTTGTTTTGTCAAGACACTCATTTAGAGCAGGAAGACATTGTACCGTGAAAGAGACGGGATCAACAGGGCCGTTCATATTGCTTTGAAAAATGTCAGTCTGAATAACGTCTAAATGACACAGAAATGTGAGGTTTTCCTTCCAGCTAAAGGAAGATGGAGAAATTACCAAGCCACTTTGAGAGATGCTTTCCTTCCAGCTAAAGGAAGACGGAGAAATTACCAAGCCACTTTGAGAGATGCTTTCCTTCCAGCTGAAGGAAGACGGAGAAATTACCAAGCCACTTTGAGGACAAGCTAGAGTTTAAAAACACTGTTATTATTGAAAATCTACCAGCTGTCACCTCATCTTCTCCTCTGTCACACCCTGACCATAGTTTGCTTTGTATGTTTCTATGTTTGGTTTGGTCAGGGTGTGATCTGAGTGGGCATTCTGTGTTGGGATGTCTAGTTTGTCTGTTTCTATGTTTTGTTTTGGTCAGGGTGTGATCTGAGTGGGCATTCTGTGTTGGATGTCTAGTTTGTCTGTTTCTATGTTTTGTTTGGTCAGGGTGTGATCTGAGTGGGCATTCTGTGTTGGATGTCTAGTTTGTCTGTTTCTATGTTTTGTTTGGTCAGGGTGTGATCTGAGTGGGCATTCTGTGTTGGATGTCTAGTTTGTCTGTTTCTATGTTTTGTTTGGTCAGGGTGTGATCTGAGTGGGCATTCTGTGTTGGATGTCTAGTTTGTCTGTTTCTATGTTTTGTTTGGTCAGGGTGTGATCTGAGTGGGCATTCTATGTTGTGCGTCTAGTTTGTCTGTTTCTATGTTTTGTTTGGTCAGGGTGTGATCTGAGTGGGCATTCTGTGTTGGATGTCTAGTTTGTCTGTTTCTATGTTTTGTTTGGTCAGGGTGTGATCTGAGTGGGCATTCTATGTTGTGTGTCTAGTTTGTCTGTTTCTGTGTTTGGGCCTGATATGGTTCTCAATCAGAGGCAGGTGTTAGTCATTGTCTCTGATTGGGAACCATATTCAGGTAGCCTGTTTGGTGTTTGTGACACCACATAGGGCTGTTTGGTGTTTGTTACACCACATAGGGCTGTTTGGTGTTTGTTACACCAGATAGGGCTGTTTGGTGTTTATTACACCAGATAGGGCTGTTTGGTGTTTGTTACACCACATAGGGATGTTTGGTGTTTGTTACACCACATAGGGCTGTTTGGTGTTTGTTACACCACATAGGGCTGTTTGGTGTTTGTTACACCACATAGGGCTGTTTGGTGTTTGGTGTTTGTTACACCACATAGGGCTGTTTGGTGTTTGGTGTTTGTTACACCACATAGGGCTGTTTGGTGTTTGGTGTTTGTTACACCACATAGGGCTGTTTGGTGTTTGTTACACCACATAGGGCTGTTTGGTGTTTGTTACACCACATAGGGCTGTTTGGTGTTTGTTACACCACATAGGGCTGTTTGGTGTTTGTTACACCAGATAGGGCTGTTTGGTGTTTGTTACACCAGATAGGGCTGTTTGGTGTTTGTTACACCACATAGGGCTGTTTGGTGTTTGTTACACCACATAGGGCTGTTTGGTGTTTGTTACACCAGATAGGGCTGTTTGGTGTTTATTACACCACATAGGGCTGTTTGGTGTTTATTACACCACATAGGGCTGTTTGGTGTTTGTTACACCAGATAGGGCTGTTTGGTGTTTGTTACACCAGATAGGGCTGTTTGGTGTTTGTTACACCACATAGGGCTGTTTGGTGTTTGTTACACCACATAGGGCTGTTTGGTGTTTGTTACACCAGATAGGGCTGTTTGGTGTTTGTTACACCAGATAGGGCTGTTTGGTGTTTGTTACACCACATAGGGCTGTTTGGTGTTTGTTACACCAGATAGGGCTGTTTGGTGTTTGTTACACCAGATAGGGCTGTTTGGTGTTTGTTATACCAGATAGGGCTGTTTGGTGTTTGTTATACCAGATAGGGCTGTTTGGTGTTTGTTACACCAGATAGGGCTGTTTGGTGTTTGTTATACCAGATAGGGCTGTTTGGTGTTTGTTACACCAGATAGGGCTGTTTGGTGTTTGTTACACCAGATAGGGCTGTTTGGTGTTTGTTACACCACATAGGGGTGTTTGGTGTTTGTTACACCACATAGGGCTGTTTGGTGTTTGTTACACCACATAGGGCTGTTTGGTGTTTGTTACACCACATAGGGCTGTTTGGTGTTTGTTACACCAGATAGGGCTGTTTGGTGTTTATTACACCACATAGGGCTGTTTGGTGTTTATTACACCACATAGGGCTGTTTGGTGTTTGTTACACCACATAGGGGTGTTTGGTGTTTGTTACACCACATAGGGCTGTTTGGTGTTTGTTACACCAGATAGGGCTGTTTGGTGTTTGTTACACCACATAGGGCTGTTTGGTGTTTGTTACACCACATAGGGGTGTTTGGTGTTTGTTACACCACATAGGGCTGTTTGGTGTTTGTTACACCACATAGGGGTGTTTGGTGTTTGTTATACCAGATAGGGCTGTTTGGTGTTTGTTATACCAGATAGGGCTGTTTGGTGTTTGTTACACCAGATAGGGCTGTTTGGTGTTTGTTATACCAGATAGGGCTGTTTGGTGTTTGTTACACCAGATAGGGCTGTTTGGTGTTTGTTACACCACATAGGGGTGTTTGGTGTTTGTTACACCACATAGGGCTGTTTGGTGTTTGTTACACCACATAGGGCTGTTTGGTGTTTGTTACACCACATAGGGCTGTTTGGTGTTTGTTACACCAGATAGGGCTGTTTGGTGTTTATTACACCACATAGGGCTGTTTGGTGTTTGTTACACCACATAGGGCTGTTTGGTGTTTGTTACACCACATAGGGCTGTTTGGTGTTTGGTGTTTGTTACACCACATAGGGCTGTTTGGTGTTTGTTACACCACATAGGGCTGTTTGGTGTTTGGTGTTTGTTACACCACATAGGGCTGTTTGGTGTTTGTTACACCACATAGGGCTGTTTGGTGTTTGGTGTTTGTTACACCACATAGGGCTGTTTGGTGTTTGTTACACCACATAGGGCTGTTTGGTGTTTGGTGTTTGTTATACCACATAGGGCTGTTTGGTGTTTGGTGTTTGTTACACCACATAGGGCTGTTTGGTGTTTGTTACACCACATAGGGCTGTTTGGTGTTTGGTGTTTGTTATACCACATAGGGCTGTTTGGTGTTTGTTACACCAGATAGGGCTGTTTGGTGTTTGTTACACCACATAGGGCTGTTTGGTGTTTGTTACACCAGATAGGGCTGTTTGGTGTTTGGTGTTTGTTACACCACATAGGGCTGTTTGGTGTTTGTTACACCACATAGGGCTGTTTGGTGTTTGGTGTTTGTTATACCACATAGGGCTGTTTGGTGTTTGTTACACCAGATAGGGCTGTTTGGTGTTTGTTACACCACATAGGGCTGTTTGGTGTTTGTTACACCACATAGGGCTGTTTGGTGTTTGGTGTTTGTTACACCACATAGGGCTGTTTGGTGTTTGTTACACCACATAGGGCTGTTTGGTGTTTGGTGTTTGTTACACCACATAGGGCTGTTTGGTGTTTGATATACCAGATAGGGCTGTTTGGTGTTTGCTGTTTGTTACACCAGATAGGGCTGTTTGGTGTTTGTTACACCACATAGGGCTGTTTGGTGTTTGTTACACCACATAGGGCTGTTTGGTGTTTGTTACACCACATAGGGCTGTTTGGTGTTTGTTACACCACATAGGGCTGTTTGGTGTTTGTTACACCACATAGGGCTGTTTGGTGTTTATTACACCAGATAGGGCTGTTTGGTGTTTGTTACACCACATAGGGCTGTTTGGTGTTTGTTACACCAGATAGGGCTGTTTGGTGTTTGTTACACCAGATAGGGCTGTTTGGTGTTTGTTACACCACATAGGGCTGTTTGGTGTTTGTTACACCAGATAGGGCTGTTTGGTGTTTGTTACAAAAGATAGGGCTGTTTGGTGTTTGTTACACCACATAGGGCTGTTTGGTGTTTGTTACACCAGATAGGGCTGTTTGGTGTTTGTTACACCACATAGGGCTGTTTGGTGTTTGTTACACCACATAGGGCTGTTTGGTGTTTGTTACACCACATAGGGCTGTTTGGTGTTTGTTACACCACATAGGGCTGTTTGGTGTTTGTTACACCACATAGGGCTGTTTGGTGTTTGTTACACCACATAGGGCTGTTTGGTGTTTGTTACACCACATAGGGCTGTTTGGTGTTTGTTACACCAGATAGGGCTTTGTTTAGGGCTGTTTGTTTTGTTACACCAGATAGGGCTGTTTGGTGTTTGTTACACCACATAGGGCTGTTTGGTGTTTGTTACACCACATAGGGCTGTTTGGTGTTTGTTACACCAGATAGGGCTGTTTGGTGTTTGTTACACCAGATAGGGCTGTTTGGTGTTTGTTACACCAGATAGGGCTGTTTGGTGTTTGTTACACCACATAGGGCTGTTTGGTGTTTGTTACACCACATAGGGCTGTTTGGTGTTTGTTACACCAGATAGGGCTGTTTGGTGTTTGTTACACCAGATAGGGCTGTTTGGTGTTTGTTACACCACATAGGGCTGTTTGGTGTTTGTTACACCACATAGGGCTGTTTGGTGTTTATTACACCAGATAGGGCTGTTTGGTGTTTGTTACACCAGATAGGGCTGTTTGGTGTTTGTTACACCAGATAGGGCTGTTTGGTGTTTGTTACACCAGATAGGGCTGTTTGGTGTTTGTTACACCACATAGGGGTGTTTGGTGTTTGTTACACCACATAGGGCTGTTTGGTGTTTGTTACACCACATAGGGCTGTTTGGTGTTTGTTACACCAGATAGGGCTGTTTGGTGTTTGTTACACCACATAGGGCTGTTTGGTGTTTGTTACACCACATAGGGGTGTTTGGTGTTTGTTACACCACATAGGGCTGTTTGGTGTTTGTTACACCACATAGGGCTGTTTGGTGTTTGTTACACCAGATAGGGCTGTTTGGTGTTTGTTACACCACATAGGGCTGTTTGGTGTTTGTTACACCAGATAGGGCTGTTTGGTGTTTGTTATACCAGATAGGGCTGTTTGGTGTTTGTTACACCAGATAGGGCTGTTTGGTGTTTGTTACACCACATAGGGCTGTTTGGTGTTTGTTACACCACATAGGGCTGTTTGGTGTTTGTTATACCACATAGGGCTGTTTGGTGTTTGTTACACCACATAGGGCTGTTTGGTGTTTGTTACACCAGATAGGGCTGTTTGGTGTTTGTTACACCACATAGGGCTGTTTGGTGTTTGTTACACCACATAGGGCTGTTTGGTGTTTGTTATACCACATAGGGCTGTTTGGTGTTTGTTACACCAGATAGGGCTGTTTGGTGTTTGTTACACCACATAGGGCTGTTTGGTGTTTGTTACACCACATAGGGCTGTTTGGTGTTTGTTACACCACATAGGGCTGTTTGGTGTTTGTTACACCACATAGGGCTGTTTGGTGTTTGTTACACCAGATAGGGCTGTTTGGTGTTTGTTATACCACATAGGGCTGTTTGGTGTTTGTTACACCACATAGGGCTGTTTGGTGTTTGTTACACCACATAGGGCTGTTTGGTGTTTGTTACACCACATAGGGCTGTTTGGTGTTTGTTACACCACATAGGGCTGTTTGGTGTTTGTTATACCACATAGGGCTGTTTGGTGTTTATTACACCACATAGGGCTGTTTGGTGTTTGTTACACCACATAGGGATGTTTGGTGTTTGTTACACCACATAGGGCTGTTTGGTGTTTGTTATACCACATAGGGCTGTTTGGTGTTTGTTACACCACATAGGGCTGTTTGGTGTTTGTTACACCACATAGGGCTGTTTGGTGTTTGTTACACCACATAGGGCTGTTTGGTGTTTGTTACACCACATAGGGCTGTTTGGTGTTTGTTACACCACATAGTTTTGGTGTTTGTTATACCACATAGGGCTGTTTGGTGTTTGTTACACCACATAGGGCTGTTTGGTGTTTGTTACACCACATAGGGCTGTTTGGTGTTTATTACACCACATAGGGCTGTTTGGTGTTTGTTATACCACATAGGGCTGTTTGGTGTTTGTTACACCACATAGGGCTGTTTTGTGTTTGTTACACCACATAGGGCTGTTTGGTGTTTGTTACACCAGATAGGGCTGTTTGGTGTTTATTACACCACATAGGGCTGTTTGGTGTTTGTTACACCAGATAGGGCTGTTTGGTGTTTGTTACACCACATAGGGCTGTTTGGTGTTTATTACACCAGATAGGGCTGTTTGGTGTTTGTTACACCACATAGGGCTGTTTGGTGTTTGTTATACCACATAGGGCTGTTTGGTGTTTGTTACACCAGATAGGGATGTTTGGTGTTTGTTACACCAGATAGGGCTGTTTGGTGTTTGTTACACCACATAGGGCTGTTTGGTGTTTGTTACACCAGATAGGGCTGTTTGGTGTTTGTTACACCACATAGGGCTGTTTGGTGTTTGTTATACCACATAGGGCTGTTTGGTGTTTGTTACACCACATAGGGCTGTTTTGTGTTTGTTACACCACATAGGGCTGTTTGGTGTTTGTTACACCAGATAGGGCTGTTTGGTGTTTATTACACCACATAGGGCTGTTTGGTGTTTGTTACACCAGATAGGGCTGTTTGGTGTTTGTTACACCACATAGGGCTGTTTGGTGTTTGTTACACCAGATAGGGCTGTTTGGTGTTTGTTACACCAGATAGGGCTGTTTGGTGTTTGTTACACCACATAGGGCTGTTTGGTGTTTGTTACACCACATAGGGCTGTTTGGTGTTTGTTACACCAGATAGGGCTGTTTGGTGTTTATTACACCACATAGGGCTGTTTGGTGTTTGTTACACCAGATAGGGCTGTTTGGTGTTTGTTACACTAGATAGGGCTGTTTGGTGTTTGTTACACCACATAGGGCTGTTTTCGGTTTTTCCACATTTCTTGTTTTGTATATTGTTCATTTATCATCTTCATTAAAGATGTGTCACAATAACCACGATAATGTTACAGGGAGACTCTCCAGTACAGGATAAGGTTTAACAGATAATGTCACAGGGAGACTCTCTGTCTGCCTGGTTGGGTATTAAGAATATGGAAAACGCCCCCTTCAAAGGTAGGTAACGTATTTATCTCTGCCTGGACGAGAGGGTGTGCCTCTCTACAGCCAATGAACTAAATAAGTTCTTCACCTGCTTTGAAGCAGGGGGGGCGGCCCTGCTCCCCCGGCCTGTCTGGAGGAGGACGTCATGGCAACTGAGAGCTCACTTGTCATCAATGAGGAAGTCGTATGAGTGTTCCAAAAGCACTGGAGCACGAAAGAGCCCGAGGCCTGGTAACATAAGTGGTTGTGTCTTGAAACACCGTTACACTCAGCTGAGAGGTGTCTACTGCTCTCTCTTGTCAGCTGTCCCCGGATACATTTCTATGGAGAAAAATATCACTTGTTTTACCTGTCCCAAACATCTCTCATCCATCTGCATCAAATGACTTCAGACATGTCTCTCTAAGACCTCTCTCTGGGTTAAATCTCTTGAAAAGATCATCAAGGTCAGCACGACCAGTCACCTTGTTGACCCCCTCCAATCTGCACATATCATCAACACCACAAATTACATTACTATTGTATACTCTACTGTTATATACTCTACTGTTATATGCTCTACTGTTATATACTCTACTGTTATATACTCTACTGGTATATACTCTACTGTTATATACTCTACTGTTATATACTCTACTGTTATATACACTACTGGTATATACTCTACTGTTATATACACTACTGGTATATACTCTACTGTTATATACACTACTGTTATATACTCTACTGTTATATACACTACTGTTATATACTCTACTGTTATATACTCTACTGTTATATACTCTACTGTTATATACTCTACTGTTATATACACTACTGTTATATACTCTACTGGTATATACTCTACTGTTATATACTCTACTGTTATATACACTACTGGTATATACTCTTATATTACTGTTATATACTCTACTGTTATATACACTACTGTTATATACTCTACTGTTATATACTCTACTGTTTTGTACTCTACTGCTATATACTCTACTGTTATATACACTACTGGTATATACTCTTATATTACTGTTATATACACTACTGTTATATACTCTACTGTTATATACACTACTGTTATATACTCTACTGTTATATACTCTACTGTTATATACTCTACTGTTTTGTACTCTACTGTTATATACACTACTGGTATATGCTCTACTGTTATATACTCTTCTGGTATATACTCTACTGTTATATACTCTACTGGTATATACTCTACTGTTATATACTCTACTGTTATATACACTACTGTTATATACACTACTGTTATATGCTCTACTGGTATATGCTCCACTGGTATATACTCTACTGTTATATACTCTACTGTTATATACTCTACTGGTATATACTCTACTGTTATATACACTACTGTTATATACTCTACTGGTATATACTCTACTGGTATATACTCTACTGTTATATACACTACTGTTATATACTCTACTGTTATATACTCTACTGTTATATACTCTACTGGTATATACTCTACTGTTATATACACTACTGTTATATACTCTACTGTTATATACACTACTGTTATATACTCTACTGTTATATACTCTACTGTTATATACTCTACTGTTATATACTCTACTCGACCCTGCCTCACACAGGAAGCGGCGCAGGTCCTAATCCAGGCACTTGTCATCTCCCGTCTTGATTACTGCAACTCGCTGTAGGCTGGGCTCCCTGCCTGTGCCATTAAACCCCTACAACTCATCCAGAACGCCGCAGCCCGTCTGGTGTTCAACCTTCCCAAGTTCTCTCACGTCACCCCGCTCCTCCGCTCTCTCCACTGGCTTCCAGTTGAAGCTCGCATCCGCTACAAGACCATGGTGCTTGCCTACGGAGCTGTGAGGGGAACGGCACCTCAGTACCTCCAGGCTCTGATCAGGCCCTACACCCAAACAAGGGCACTGCGTTCATCCACCTCTGGCCTGCTCGCCTCCCTACCACTGAGGAAGTACAGTTCCCGCTCAGCCCAGTCAAAACTGTTCGCTGCTCTGGCCCCACAATGGTGGAACAAACTCCCTCACGACGCCAGGACAGCGGAGTCAATCACCACCTTCCGGAGACACCTGAAACCCCACCTCTTCAAGGAATACCTAGGATAGGGTAAGTAATCCTTCTCACCCCCCTAAAAAGATTTAGATGCACTATTGTAAGTGGCTGTTCCACTGGATGTCATAAGGTGTATGCACCAATTTGTAAGTCGCTCTGGATAAGAGCGTCTGCTAAATGACTTAAATGTAAATGTAAATGTACTGTTATATACTCTACTGGTATATACTCTACTGTTATATACTCTACTGTTATATACTCTACTGTTATATATACTCTACTGTTATATACTCTACTGTTATATACTCTACTGTTATATACACTACTGTTATATACTCTGTTGTTATATACTCTACTGTTATATACTCTACTGTTATATACACTACTGGTATATACTCTACTGGTATATACTCTACTGTTATATACTCTACTGGTATATACTCTACTGTTATATACTCTACTGTTATATACACTACTGTTATATACTCTACTGTTATATACTCTACTGTTATATACTCTACTGGTATATACTCTACTGTTATATACTCTACTGTTATATACTCTACTGGTATATACTCTACTGGTATATACTCTACTGTTATATACTCTACTGTTATATACTCTACTGTTATATATACTCTACTGTTATATACTCTACTGTTATATACTCTACTGGTATATACTCTACTGTTATATACCCTACTGTTATATACTCTACTGTTATATACTCTACTGTTATATACTCTTATATTACTGTTATATACTCTACTGTTATATACTCTACTGTTATATACTCTACTGTTATATACTCTTATATTACTGTTATATACTCTACTGTTATATACACTACTGTTATATACTCATATATTACTGGTATATACTCTACTGTTATATACTCTACTATTATATACCCTACTGGTATATACTCTACTGTTATGTACTCATATATTACTGTTATATACTCTACTGTTATATACACTACTGTTATATACTCATATATTACTGGTATATACTATACTGCTATATACTCATATATTACTGGTATATACTCTACTGTTATATACTCTACTGGTATATACTCTGCTGTTATATACCCTACTGTTATATACTCTACTGTTATATACTCTACTGGTATATACTCTACTGTTATATGCTCTACTGTTATATACTCTACTGTTATATACTCTTATATTACTGTTATATGCTCTACTGTTATATACCCTACTGGTATATACTCATATATTACTGGTATATACTCTACTGTTATATACTCTACTGTTATATACCCTACTGTTATATACTCTACTGTTATATACTCTACTGGTATATACTCTACTGTTATATACTCTACTGTTATATACTCTGCTGTTATATACTCTACTGTTATATACTCTTATATTACTGTTATATACTCTACTGTTATATACTCGTATATTACTGTTATATACTCTACTGTTATATACTCTACTGTTATATGCTCTACTGTTATATACTCTACTGTTATATACTCTACTGTTATATACTTTTATATTACTGTTATATACTCTACTGTTATATACTCTACTGGTATATACTCTACTGTTATATACTCTTATATTACTGTTATATACTCTACTGTTATATACTCTTATATTACTGTTATATACTATACTGTTATATACTCTTATGTTACTGTTATATACCCTACTGTTATATACTCATATATTACTGTTATATACTCTACTGTTATATACTATACTGTTATATACTGTTATATTACTGTTATATACCCTACTGTTATATACTCTACTGTTATATACTCATATATTACTGTTATATACACTACTGTTATATACTCATATATTACTGTTATATACACTACTGTTATGTACTCTACTGTTATATACTATTATATTACAGTTATACTCTACTGTTATATACTCTACTGTTATATGCTCTACTGTTATATAATCGTATATTACTGTTATATACTCTACTGGTATATACTCTACTCTTATATACACTACGGTTATATACTCTTATATTACTGTTGTATACACTACTGTTATATTACTGTTATATACCCTACTGTTATATGCTCTACTGTTATATACTCATATATTACTGTTATATACTCTACTGTTATATACTATAATGTTATATACTCATATATTACTGTTGTATACTCTACTGTTATATACTCTACTGTTATATACTCATATATTACTGTTATATACTCTCATATTACTGTTATATACTGGTCCTTCTGTAGATCAGTTGGTAGAGCATGGCGCTTGTAACGCCAGGGTAGTGGGTTCGATTCTGTTATATACTCTACTGGATATACCCATACGTTAGAATTTATGCACACATGACTGTTATATGCTCTACTGTTATATAAATATACACTCTGTTATATACTCTACTGCATATACTCTATGGTATATACTACTGTTATATATACTGTTATATACTCTACTGTTATATACCCTACTGTTATATATATACTCTTATATTACTATATACACTACTGTTATATACTCATATATTACTGTTATATACACTACTGTTATGTACTCTACTGTTATATACTATTATATTACTGTTAGTTATACTCTACTGTTATATACTACTATACTGTTATATACTCATATATTACTGTTATATACACTACTGTTATATACTCTACTGTACTCTACTGTTATATACTCTACTGTTATATATTACTGTTATACTCTACTATATTACTGTTATATACTCTACTGTTATATGCTCTACTGTTATATACTCTACTCATATATTACTGTTATATACTCTACTGGTATATACTCACTGTTATATACACTACTGTTATATACTCTACTGTTATATACTAAATATACTGTATATATTCTCATCACTGATATATTGTACAGAAACCCAGCCTACTGTTATATACTCTACTGGTATATACTCTACTGTTATATAACAGAACTACTGTTATATGTTCATAAATGACTGGTTATATAAGGCAGAACAGTTGAAACTACTGTTATATGTCTCTACTGTTATATGCTCCAGGTACTGGGGACAGCAAGGAGTCTCATGTCAGGTATACATGGTCTACTGTTATATGCTCTACTGTTATATGCTCTACTGTTATATGCTCTACTGTATATGCTCTATCTGTTATATATAGCTCTACTGTTATATACTCTATACTCAGCCCCGTAACAGGGTTATATACTCTACTGTTATATACTCACTCAATTATATGACTGTTATATAAAGGTTGAGACTCTACTGTTATATACTCTACTGTTATATACTCTACTGTTATATAATCATATATTACTGTTATATACTCTACTGTGGAGTATATACTCTACTGTTATATACTTCACTACTGTTATATACTCTACTGTTATATACTCTACTGTTATATACTTTCTACTGTTATATGGAAAAAAGCTCTACTGTTATATGTTCTTCTGTTATATATCCTTCTTTTACTGTTATATACTCTCTTTGTTTCTTGGGACTGTTATATACTCTACTGTTATATACTCTACTGTTATATGTTTCTTGACAGCTGTTATATAAAGTTTACATTATGTTTTCGAATAACATGGTAAAATATATACTCTACTGTTATATAGGAACACCGAAATCAGTTGATATTACTGTTATATACTCTACTGTTATAAAAGAATGTGGTGATCTGGTATCAAAAGCAGCACTAAGTTATATAGAGCTCTACTGTTATATGCTCTACTGTTATATACTCTACTGTTATATACTCTAAAATCTGTTATATACCGATAGTACTGGGTATATTTTTCAAGAGAGGCTTTACTGCCACTTTTATATACACATCTACTGTTATATACTCTACTGTTATATACTCTATTATTTTCTGTTATATACTCTACTGTTATATAGACTCTAGAATATTTAAAGAGGAGTCTGTTATATAATCATACTTTTCCTCAAAGTTATATACTCTACTGTTATATGCTCTACTGTTATATACTCTACTGTTATACTACTGTTATATACTCTACTGGTATATTATATATACTCTACTGTTATATGCTCTACTGTTATATACTCTACTGTTATATACTCTACTGTTATATACTCTACTGGTATATACTCTACTGTTATATATACTCTACTGTTATATACTACTGTTATATACTCTACTGGTATATATACTGTTATATACACTACTGTTATATACACTACTGTTATATACTCTACTGGTTTATACTCTACTGTTATATACTCTACTGTTATATACTCTACTGTTATATACTCTACTGTTATATACACTACTGGTATATACTCTACTGTTATATACTCTTATATTACTGTTATATACTCTACTGTTATATACTCTACTGTTATATACACTACTGTTATATACTCTACTGGTTTATACTCTACTGGTATATACTCTACTGTTATATACTCTTATATTACTGTTATATACACTACTGTTATATACTCTACTGTTATATACTCTACTGTTATATACTCTACTGGTATATACTCTACTGTTATATACTCTACTGTTATATACTCTACTGTTATATACTCTACTGTTATATACTCTACTGTTATATACTCTACTGGTATATACTCTACTGGTATATACTCTACTGTTATATACTCTACTGTTATATACTCTACTGTTATATACTCTACTGTTATATACTCTACTGTTATATACTCTACTGTTATATACTCTACTGTTATATACTCTACTGTTATATACTCTACTGGTATATACTCTACTGTTATATACTCTACTGTTATATACTCTACTGTTATATACTCTACTGTTATATACTCTACTGTTATATACTCTACTGTTATATACTCTACTGTTATATACTCTACTGTTATATACTCTACTGTTATATACTACTGTTATATACTCTACTGTTATATACCTACTGTTATATACTCTTATATTACTGTTATATACTCTACTGTTATATACTCTACTGTTATATACTACTGTTATATACTCTACTGTTATATACTCTTATATTACTGTTATATACTCTACTGTTATATACTCTACTGTTATATACACTACTGTTATATACTCATATATTACTGTTATATACTCTACTGTTATATACTCTACTATTATATACCCTACTGTTATATTACTGTTATATACTCTACTGTTATATACTCTACTGTTATATACTCTACTGTTATATACTGTTATATACTACTGTTATATACTCTTATACTCTACTGTTATATACTGGTATATACTCTACTGTTATATTACTGTTATATGCTCTACTGTTATATATATATACTGGTATATACTCTACTGTTATATACTCTACTGTTATATACTATTATATTACTGTTATACTCTATATTACTGTTATATACTCTACTGTTATATACTCTACTGTTATATACTCTACTGTTATATACTCTGCTGTTATATACTCTACTGTTATATACTCTACTGTTATATACTCTACTGTTATATACACTACTGTTATATACTCATATATTACTGGTATATACTCTACTGCTATATACTCATATATTACTATATACTCTACTGTTATATACTCTACTGGTTATACTCTACTGTTATATACTCATATATTACTGGTATATACTCTACTGTTATATACTCTGCTATATACCCTACTGTTATATACTGTTATATACTCTACTGTTATATATGCTCTACTGTTATATACTCTACTGTTATATACTCTTATATTACTGTTATATACTCTACTGTTATATACTCTACTGTTATATAATCTACTGTATATTACTGTTATATACTCTACTGTTATATACTCTACTGTTATATACTATTATATTACAGTTATATACTCTACTGTTATATACCCTACTGTTATATACTCTACTGGTATATACTCTTATATTACTGTTATATACTCTATATACTCTACTGTTATATACTCTACTGTTATATATCTGCTGTTATATACTCTTATATTACTGTTATATACTCTACTGTTATATACTACTGTTATATATTACTGTTATATGTCTACTGTTATATACTCTACTGTTATATACTCTACTGTTATATACTCTACTGTAATGGAGTGGAGTGTGGTGGAGTAGTGGAGTGGATGGAGTGGTGGAGAGGTGGGGGAGTGGAGTGGAGTAGTGGAGTGGATGGAGTGGTGGAGAGGTGGAGAGGTGGAGTGGAGGGGAGTGGTGGAGTAGTGGAGTGGAGTGTGGTGGACTGGTGGAGTAGTGGAGTGGGGAGTGTGGTGGAGTAGTGGAGTTGTGGAGTGGTGGAGTAGTGGAGTGTGGTGGAGTGGTGAAGTGGAGTGTGGTGGAGTAGTGGCATGGAGGAGTGCTGGAGTGGAGTGTGGTGGAGTGGTGGTGGAGTGGTGGAGTGGTGGAGTGGTGGAGTGGTGGTGGAGTGGAGTGTGGTGGAGTGGTGGAGTAGTGGCGTGGTGGAGTGGGTGGAGTGGTGGAGTGTGGTGGAGTGGTGGAGTGGAGTGGTGGTGTGGTGGAGTGGTGGAGTAGTGGTGGAGTGGTGGGTGGTGGTGTGGAGTGGTGGAGTGGAGTGGTGGAGTGGTGGAGTGGTGGAGTGGTGGGAGTGGAGTGGTGGAGTGGTGGAGTGGGAGTGGTGGAGGGGAGGGAGTGGTGGAGTAGTGGAGTGGTGGTGGGAGTGGTGGGTGGTGGAGTGGTGGGTGGGAGTGGTGGAGTGGAGTGTGGTGGTGGAGTGGTGGAGTGGGAGTGTGGAGGAGTAGTGGAGTGGTGGAGTAGTGGAGTGGAGGTGGAGTGGTGGAGTGGAGTGTGGAGTGGTGGAGTGGTGGAGAGGTGGAGTGGTGGAGTAGTGGAGTGGTGGAGTAGTGGAGTGGTGGAGTGGTGGAGTGTGGAGTGGAGTGTAGTGGGTGGAGTGGTGGGAGTGGTGGAGTGGTGGAGTAGTGGAGTGGTGGAGTGGTGGAGTGGTGGAGTAGTGGAGTGGTGGAGTAGTGGAGTGGTGGAGTGGTGGAGTGGTGGAGTGGGTGGTGTTTGAGTGGTGGAGTAGTGGAGTGGTGGTGGTGGAGTAGTGGAGTGGTGGAGTAGTGGAGTAGTGGAGTGGTGGAGTAGTGGAGTGGAGGAGTGGTGGAGTGGTGTGGAGTGGTGGTGGAGTAGTGGAGTAGTGGAGTGGTGGAGTAGTGGAGTGGTGGAGTGGTGGAGTGGTGGAGTGGAGTGGTGTTGGAGTGGTGGTGGAGTGGTGGAGTAGTGGAGTGGTGGAGTGGTGGAGTGTGGTGGAGTGGTGGAGTAGTGGAGTGGTGGAGTGGAGTGTGGTGGTGGAGTGGTGGAGTGGTGGAGTGGAGTGGTGGAGTGGTGGAGTGTGGTGGAGTAGTGGAGTAGTGGAGTGGTGGAGTGGGTGGAGTAGTGGAGTGGTTGAGTGGAGTGGTGGAGTAGTGGAGTGGGTGGTGGAGTGGAGTGGGAGTGGTGGAGTAGTGGAGTGTGGAGTGGTGGAGTAGTGGAGTAGTGGTGGAGTGGGAGTGGAGTGGTGGAGTGGTGGAGTAGTGGAGTGGTGGAGTGGAGGGTGGGAGTGGTGGAGTGGAGTGGTGTTGGAGTGGTGGTGGGGAGTAGTGGAGTGGTGGGAGTGGAGTGTGGTGGTGGAGTAGTGGAGTGGTGGTGGAGTGGGTGGAGTGGTGGAGTGGTGGAGTGGTGGGTGGATGGTGGTGAGGAGTGGAGTGTGGAGTGTGGTGGAGTGGTGGAGGTGGAGTGGGAGTGGAGGGAGTGGGTGGAGTGGTGGTGGAGTGGTGGAGTGGTGGAGTGGTGGAGTGGTGGAGTGGTGGAGTGGTGGAGTAGTGGGAGTGGTGGAGTAGTGGAGTGGGTGGAGGTGGTGGAGTGGAGTAGTGGTGTGGTGGAGTGGTGGTGGAGTGGGGAGTAGTGGAGTAGTGGTGGTGGAGTGGGAGTGGAGTAGTGGAGTGGTGGTGGAGTGGTGGAGTGGTGGAGTGTGGTGGAGTAGTGGAGTGGTGGAGTGGTGGAGTGTGGAGTAGTGGAGTGGTGGAGTGGTGGTGGAGTGTGGAGTGGTGGAGTAGTGGAGTGGTGGAGTGGTGGAGTGGTGGAGTAGTGGAGTGGTGGTGGAGTAGTGGTGGAGTAGTGGAGTGGTGGTGGAGTGGTGGAGTGGTGGAGTAGTGGAGTGGTGGGAGTGGTGGAGTAGTGGTGGAGTGGTGGAGTGGTGGAGTGGTGGGAGTGGAGTGGTGGAGTGGGAGTGGTGGAGTAGTGGAGTGGTGGAGTGGTGGAGTGGTGGAGTGGTGGAGTGGGGAGGAGTGGTGGAGTGGGAGTGGTGGAGTGGTGGAGTGGTGGAGTGGAGTGGTGGAGTGGAGTGGTGGAGTGGTGGAGTGTGGTGGAGGGTGGAGTGGTGGAGTAGTGGAGTGGTGGAGTGGAGGAGTGGTGGAGTGGAGTGGTGGAGTGGTGGAGTAGTGGAGTGGTGGAGTGGAGTGGAGTGGTGGAGGTGGAGGGAGTGGTGGAGTGGTGGAGTAGTGGAGTGGTGGAGGAGTGGAGTAGTGGAGTGGTGGAGTAGTGGAGTGGTGGAGTGGTGGAGTAGTGGAGTGGTGGAGTGGTGGAGTGGTGGAGTGGGTGGAGTAGTGGAGTGGTGGAGTAGTGGAGGAGGGGTGGAGTAGTGGAGTGGTGGAGTAGTGGAGTGTGGAGTGGGGTGGTGGAGTGGTGGAGTGGTGGAGTGGTGGAGTGGTGGAGTGGGTGGAGTAGTGGAGGTGGTGGAGTGGAGTGGTGGGAGTGGTGGAGTGGTGGTGGAGTAGTGGAGTAGTGGAGTGGTGGAGTGGTGGAGTGGTGGAGTGGTGGAGTGGTGGAGTGGTGGAGTGGAGTGGTGGAGTGGTGGAGTGGTGGAGTGGTGGTGGTGGAGTGGTGGAGTGGTGGAGTAGTGGAGTGGTGGAGTGGTCTAGTGGAGTAGTGGAGTGGTGGAGTGGGAGTGGTGGAGTGGTGGAGTAGTGGAGTGGTGGAGTGGTGGAGTAGGTGGTGGAGTAGTGGAGTGGTGGAGTAGTGGAGTAGTGGAGTGGTGGAGTGGTGGAGTAGTGGAGTGGTGGAGTGGTGGAGTGGTGGAGTGGTGGAGTGGTGGAGTGGAGTGTGGAGTGGTGGAGTAGTGGAGTGGTGGAGTGGTGGAGTGTGGAGTAGTGGAGTGGTGGAGTAGTGGTGGTGGAGTGGTGGAGTAGTGGAGTGGTGTGTGGTGGAGTGGAGTGTGGTGGAGTGGTGGAGTGGTGGAGTAGTGGAGAGTGGTGGAGTGGTGGTGGAGTGGTGGTGGAGTAGTGGAGTGGTGGTGGAGTGGTGGAGTGTGGAGGAGTGGTGGAGTGGTGGAGTGGTGGAGTAGTGGAGTGGTGGAGAGTGGTGGAGTGGTGGAGTAGTGGAGTAGTGGAGTGGTGGAGTGGTGGAGGTGGTGGAGTGTGTGGAGAGTGGTGGAGTGGTGGAGTGGTGGAGTGGTGGAGTGGAGTGGTGGAGTGGTGGAGTGGTGGAGTGGTGGAGTGGTGGAGTGGTGGTGGAGTGGGTGGAGTGGTGGAGTAGTGGAGTGGGTGGAGTGGTGGAGTGTGGAGTGGGTGGAGTGGTGGAGTGGTGGAGTGGTGGAGTAGTGGAGTGGTGGAGTGGTGGAGTGGTGTGGAGTGGTGGAGTGGTGGAGTAGTGGAGTGGTGGAGTAGTGGAGTGGTGGAGTGGTGGAGTGGTGGAGTGGTGGAGTGGTGGAGTAGTGGAGTGGTGGAGTGGAGTGGGAGGGTGGAGTAGTGGAGTGGTGGAGTAGTGGAGGTGGAGTGGTGGAGGTGGAGTGGAGGAGTGGAGTGGTGGAGTAGTGGAGTGGTGGAGTGGGAGTGGGAGTAGTGGAGTGGAGGTGGAGTAGTGGAGTAGTGGAGTGGTGGAGTAGTGGAGGAGTAGTGGAGTGGTGGAGTAGTGGAGTGGTGGAGTAGTGGAGTGGTGGAGTGGTGGTGGAGTAGTGGAGTAGTGGAGTGGTGGTGGAGTAGTGGAGTAGTGGAGTGGTGGAGGAGTGGTGGAGTAGTGGAGTAGTGGAGTAGTGGAGTGTGGAGTAGTGGAGTGGTGGGAGTAGTGGAGTGGTGGAGTAGTGGAGTGGTGGAGTGGTGGAGTGGAGTGGAGTGGTGGAGGAGTAGTGGAGTAGTGGAGTAGTGGAGTGGTGGAGTAGTGGAGGAGTGGAGTGGTGGAGTGGTGGAGTGGAGTGGTGGAGTGGAGTGGTGGAGTAGTGGAGTAGTGGAGTAGTAGAGTGGTGGAGTGTGGAGTGGTGGAGTAGTGGAGTGGTGGAGTGGAGTGGTGGTGGAGTGGTGGAGTGGTGGAGTAGTAGTGGAGTGGTGGAGTGGTGGAGTGGTGGAGTAGTGGTGGGTGGAGTAGTGGAGTGGTGGAGTGAGTAGTGGGAGTGGTGGAGTGGTGGTGGAGTAGTGGAGTGGTGGAGTGGTTGAGTGTGGAGTGGTGGAGGTGGAGTAGTGGAGTAGTGGAGTGGTGGAGAGTGGAGTAGTGGTGGTGGAGTAGTGGAGTAGTGGAGTGGTGGAGTGGTGGAGTAGGGAGTAGTGGAGTGGTGGAGTGGTGGAGTGGTGGAGTGGTGGAGTAGTGGAGTGGTGGAGTGGGAGTGGTGGAGTAGTGGAGTGGTGGAGTGGTGGAGTGGTGGAGTGGTGGAGTGGTGGAGTGGTGGAGTGGAGTGGAGTGGTGGAGTGGTGGAGTGTGGAGTGGTGGAGTAGTGGAGTGGTGGAGTGGTGGAGTGGTGGAGTAGTGGTGGAGTGGTGGAGTGGGAGTGGTGTGGAGTGGTGGAGTGGTGGAGTGGTGGAGTAGTGGAGTGGTGGAGTAGTGGAGTGGTGGAGTGGTGGGGGTGGAGTAGTGGAGTGGAGTGGTGGGTGGTGGAGTAGTGGAGTGGGAGTGGTGGAGTGGTGGAGTAGTGGAGTGGTGGAGTGGTGGAGTAGTGGAGTGGTGGAGTGGTGGAGTGTGGAGTGGTGGAGTGGAGTGGGAGTAGTGGAGTAGGTGGAGGTGGAGTAGTGGAGTGGTGGAGTAGTGGAGTGGTGGAGTGGTGGAGTGGTGGAGTGGTGGAGTGGTGGAGTAGTGGAGTGGTGGAGTGGTGGAGTGGTGGAGTGGTGGAGTGGTGGAGTGGTGGAGTGGAGGTGGTGGAGTGGTGGAGTGGTGGAGTGGTGGAGTGGTGGAGTGGTGGAGTGTAGTGGTGGAGTGGTGGAGTGGTGGAGTAGTGGAGTAGTGGAGTGGTGGAGTAGTGGAGTGGTGGAGTAGTGGAGTAGTGGAGTGGTGGAGTGGTGGAGTAGTGGAGTGGTGGAGTGGTGGAGTAGTGGAGTGGTGGAGTAGTGGAGTGGTGGAGTAGTGGAGTAGTGGAGTAGTGGAGTGGTGGAGTAGTGGAGTAGTGGAGTGGTGGAAACAACAAAGGATTCTTCATATTCATCTGTAGATCTTTAAATATGCTGTTCATGTTTTAATGTCTTCCTGACTCTGAACTGTAGTGAATGCAGAACTCTTCTATAAATATAAATGTTGATGTAATTTGTAGACCTTAAAATAATAATGTCATCGTAGCTTTAAAGGTTGACCTTCTCTCCCGTCTTGGTGTAGTGCACAGTACACGTTGTGGTTGTGAGTCAGACCCTGTCATTAGGGCTGTAATCATAGGCTCCAGGGATCTGAATGTAACTCGAAGCAGGATAAACCATGCATGGAGTAGCTTTGGGGTTAATGCTGCATTTGGGGGGATAAAGTTGAATATTATTAGTGATAAACATGATTTTTTTTTTAAATCAAAGACATGACAAATATTGAGACAATGTTAATCACGTTTTAACAGACATGCTGTGGCTCTAGAGGCGACCTATGAGCCTAAAATGAATCCCATTTGTTCCAAGAAAATGTGCAAATATTATTTTCCCATCATGCATTCTTATTCAAATATTAAAAGTGTTTATATTTAATAAAATATTGATAAAACCTGCGGGCTTTGTTAAACCGAAAGGCAGTGACTTGCAAAAGCATAGTAATAGGATATTTACTATTACATGTATTTATAAAGCCCTTCTTAGGTCAGCTGATATCACAAAGTGCTGTACAGATCCCCAGCCTATAACCCCAAACAGCAGCAATGCAGGTGTAGAAGCATGGGGGCTAGGAAAACTCCCTAGAAAGGCCAGAACCTAGGAAGAAACCTAGAGAGGAACCAGGCTCTGAGGGATGACCAGTCCTCTTCTGGCTGTACTGGGTAGAGAGGAACCAGGCTCTGAGGGGTGGCCAGTCCTCCTCTGGCTGTACTGGGTAGACCAGAGGAACCAGGCTCTGAGGGATGACCAGTCCTCTTCTGGCTGTACTAGGTAGACCAGAGGAACCAGGCTCTGATGGGTGGCCAGTCCTCTACTGGCTGTACTGGGTAGACCAGAGGAACCAGGCTCTGAGGGATGACCAGTCCTCTTCTGGCTGTACTGGGTAGACCAGAGGAACCAGGATCTGAGGGGTGACCAGTCCTCTTCTGGCTGTACTGGGTAGACCAGAGGAACCAGGCTCTGAGGGATGACCAGTCCTCTTCTGGCTGTACTGGGTAGACCAGAGGAACCAGGCTCTGAGGGGTGACCAGTCCTCTTCTGGCTGTACTGGGTAGACCAGAGGAACCAGGATCTGAGGGGTGACCAGTCCTCTACTGGCTGTACTGGGTAGAGAGGAACCAGGCTATGAGGAGTGACCAGTCCTCTACTGGCTGTACTGGGTAGAGAGGAACCAGGCTCTGAGGGGTGGCCAGTCCTCTACTGGCTGTACTGGGTAGAGCGGAACCAGGCTCTGAGGGGTGACCAGTCCTCTACTGGCTGTACTGGGTAGAGAGGAACCAGGCTATGAGGAGTGACCAGTCCTCTTCTGGCTGTACTGGGTAGAGAGGAACCAGGCTATGAGGAGTGACCAGTCCTCTTCTGGCTGTACTGGGTAGAGAGGAACCAGGCTCTGAGGGGTGACCAGTCCTCTTCTGGCTGTACTGGGTAGAGAGGAACCAGGCTATGAGGAGTGACCAGTCCTCTTCTGGCTGTACTGGGTAGAGAGGAACCAGGCTCTGAGGGGTGACCAGTCCTCTTCTGGCTGTACTGGGTAGAGAGGAACCAGGCTCTGAGGGGTGACCAGTCCTCTTCTGGCTGTACTGGGTAGACCAGAGGAACCAGGCTCTGAGGGGTGGCCAGTCCTCTACTGGCTGTACTGGGTAGACCAGAGGAGCCAGGCTCTGAGGGGTGGTCAGTCCTCTACTGGCTGTACTGGGTAGACCAGAGGAACCAGGCTCTGAGGGGTGGTCAGTCCTCTACTGGCTGTACTGGGTAGACCAGAGGAACCAGGCTCTGAGGGATGACCAGTCCTCTTCTGGCTGTACTAGGTAGACCAGAGGAGCCAGGCTCTGAGGGGTGGTCAGTCCTCTACTGGCTGTACTGGGTAGACCAGAGGAACCAGGCTCTGAGGGGTGGTCAGTCCTCTACTGGCTGTACTGGGTAGACCAGAGGAGCCAGGCTCTGAGGGGTGGTCAGTCCTCTACTGGCTGTACTGGGTAGACCAGAGGAACCAGGCTCTGAGGGGTGGTCAGTCCTCTTCTGGCTGTACTGGGTAGACCAGAGGAACCAGGCTCTGAGGGGTGACCAGTACTCTACTGGCTGTACTGGGTAGAGAGGAACTAGGCTCTGAGGGGTGTCCAGTCCTCTTCTGGCTGTACTGGGTAGAGAGGAACCAGGCTCTGAGGGGTGACCAGTCCTCTACTGGCTGTACTGGGTAGACCAGAGGAACCAGGCTCTGAGGGGTGACCAGTCCTCTACTGGCTGTACTGGGTAGAGAGGAACCAGGCTCTGAGGGGTGGCCAGTCCTCCTCTGGCTGTACTGGGTAGACCAGAGGAACCAGGCTCTGAGGGGTGACCAGTCCTCTACTGGCTGTACTGGGTAGAGAGGAACCAGGCTCTGAGGGGTGACCAGTACTCTACTGGCTGTACTGGGTAGACCAGAGGAACCAGGCTCTGAGGGGTGACCAGTCCTCTACTGGCTGTACTGGGTAGAGAGGAACCAGGCTCTGAGGGGTGACCAGTCCTCTACTGGCTGTACTGGGTAGAGAGGAACCAGGCTCTGAGGGGTGACCAGTCCTCTACTGGCTGTACTGGGTAGAGAGGAACCAGGCTCTGAGGGGTGACCAGTCCTCTTCTGGCTGTACTGGGTAGAGAGGAACCAGGCTCTGAGGGGTGACCAGTCCTCTACTGGCTGTACTGGGTAGAGAGGAACCAGGCTCTGAGGGGTGACCAGTCCTCTACTGGCTGTACTGGGTAGACCAGAGGAACCAGGCTCTGAGGGGTGACCAGTCCTCTACTGGCTGTACTGGGTAGACCAGAGGAACCAGGCTCTGAGGGGTGACCAGTCCTCTTCTGGCTGTACTGGGTAGAGAGGAACCAGGCTCTGAGGGGTGACCAGTCCTCTTCTGGCTGTACTGGGTAGAGAGGAACCAGGCTCTGAGGGGTGTCCAGTCCTCTTCTGGCTGTACTGGGTAGAGAGGAACCAGGCTCTGAGGGGTGACCAGTCCTCTACTGGCTGTACTGGGTAGAGAGGAACCAGGCTCTGAGGGGTGACCAGTCCTCTTCTGGCTGTACTGGGTAGAGAGGAACCAGGCTCTGAGGGGTGACCAGTCCTCTACTGACTGTACTGGGTAGACCAGAGGAACCAGGCTCTGAGGGGTGACCAGTCCTCTTCTGGCTGTACTGGGTAGAGAGGAACCAGGCTCTGAGGGGTGACCAGTCCTCTACTGGCTGTACTGGGTAGAGAGGAACCAGGCTCTGAGGGGTGACCAGTCCTCTACTGGCTGTACTGGGTAGAGAGGAACCAGGCTCATTTTGTGACCAGTCCTCTACTGGCTGTATTCTAAAATGAAAACCAGGCTCTGAGGGGTGACCAGTCCTCTATCAATCTACACACAATACCCCATGATGACATCACAATACCCCATGATGACATCACATATATTCATGATGACATCACATATATTCCATAATGACATCACAATAAAGGTGCCATAATGACAAAACAGGTTTTTTAAATTCTTTGCAAATGTATTTAAAAAAACAACTGAAATATCACATTTAAATAAGTATTCAGACCCTTTCTTGGCATATTTGTTGAAGCTTTGCCATAGTTTACAGCCTCCAGTCTTCTTGGGTATGATTCACTGATCATGGCTCACTGTATCTTGGGATATAAAGGGTTCTGAACTCTGTCCAGGTTGGATGGGGAGCATCGTTGAAAGCTATTCACTGATCATGTCTCTCCAGAGATATAAAGGATTAGGTGTCTGAGCTGTGGCTCTGTAGTTTAGAAAGACAGCTCGGTGTAAATATTCACTGATCATGTCCTCTATCTTGGCATATAAAGGGTGTCTGTCCTGTTGCCAGTAGTTTAACAGACAGCCCCAGTCTGAATATCACTGATCATGTACGGGTTCTTGGCATATAAAGGTGCGGTTCAGGTATGAAGGTGGGTGTCTGAGCTGTGTGCCTGACTAGTTTCCCAGTCCCTGCCGTGTAAAACATTCCTGATCATGTATGATCTTGGCATATAAATGCTTCAGGTATGAAGGTGGGTGCCAGGCTGTCCTGCCTGACATGATGGTTGGACAGCTCAGGCCAAATATTCACTGATCATGGTTTCATCTTGACATATAAATCTGGGTTTCTCATGGTCTGAGTAGTCCTTTTGGCAAACTCTCGGATGGGCCTATTCACTGATCATGTGGCTCTATCTTGGCATATACCATAAAGGCCTGATTGGTGGAGTTCTGCAGAGATTGTTGTCCTTTCACTGAATGTTCTCCCATCTTGGCACAGTGGGTGTCTGAGCTCTGTCCTGAGTGACCAGACAGCTCGGGTAAATATTCACTGATCATGGTCCTCTCCCTTGGCATAAAAATAAAGGGTCTGAATACTTTCCAAATGCAGACAGATACAAGTGCAATCTTCACTTCAAAGCACATCTTGGAACTATAACAACAGAGGAAGAAAGAGTGCGCCAGGTCAGGAGACAGCTGGTGTAAATATTCAAAGACAGACCTCTAAGAGCATATAACAGAGGGGACAGACAGGGAAGACAGACAGGGAAGACAGACAGGGAAGACAGATCAGGGAAAGAGCATATAACAGAGGAGACAGGTATGAAGGGAAGACAGACAGGGAAGACAGACAGGGAAGACAGATTCCAGGGAAAGAGATGTGTCTGCATGTAGACAGACAGTTATACAGACTTCAAGACAGTGGTTAAATCTTGGACCTGGGACATCAACAGACAGAAGGGAAGACAGACAGGGAAGACAACAGGAAGACAGACAGGGAAAGAGATTTGAACAGAGGATAAGACAGAAAGGGAAGACAGACAGGGAAGACATGTATCATGTAAACAGTCTAAAGACCAGTTCATCTCAATGATGAAACAGAGTGACTGACAGGGAAGACAGACCAGGTGAAGACATCAAAAGAGATGAGAACAGAGGAGACAGACAGGGAAGACAGATTGGAAGTTCAAAAGGGAAGAATCAGACAGTGAAGACAGACAGGGAAAGATTTAGAACAGAGGAGACAGACAGGGTTAGACAGACAAAATGGATTAAACAGTTTTCCCCCCTCAGGAGACAGACAGGGAAGACCCCATGATGACATCACAAAGACCCCATAATGACAGACAGGGAAAGAATGACAACACAATACCCCATAATGACAAAACAGGTTTTTTAAAGACTTTGCAAATGTATTTTTAAAAAAACTGAAAGATCACATTTAAATAAGTATGAGAACCTTTACTCAGTACAGGGAAGACAGACAGGGAAGACAGCCAGGGGTAGACAGACAGGGAAAGGCTCAGTACAGAGGAGTTTCTCCCATTCTTCTCAAGACTGACAGGTTGGATGGGGAGCATCGTTGAACAGCTATTTTCAGGTCTCTCAGACAGGGATTAGACAGACAGGGAAAGAGCTGGCCCACAGAGGACATTCAGAAACTTGTCCCGAAGACAGACAGGGAAAGAGTCTTGGCAGAGGAGACAGACAGGGAAGACAGTCCTGTTGGAAGACAAACCAAAGACAGACTGGGAAAGACAGACAGGGAAAACAGACAGGGAAGACAGACAGGGAAAGACAGACAGGGAAACTGACTAGGGAAGACAGTCCCTGGGAAAAACAGACCCACAACATGATGCTGCCACCACCATGGAAAGACTGTAGGGAAAGGTGCCACAGACATGATGGTTGGCATTCAGGGGAAAGACAGACAGGTTTCACAGACAGAGAAGACAGATTTCTCATGGTCTGAGAGTCCTTTGAAACAGAGGATGGGCCTTTTACAGACAGGGAAGACTGACAGGGAAGACAGACACTTCACCATAAAGACAGATTGGGGAAGACAGACAGGAAGAGATCTCCCAGACAGAGGAACTCTGGAGACAGACAGGGAAGACAGACAGGGAAAGAGATCAGACAGGTCCTTCTGAGACAGAAAACAGTCAGGGAAGACAGACAGGGAAAGAGATGAGAAATCAGATCTGGAGAACTAGGGAAGACAGACAGGGAAGAAGAAGACAGAGGAGGACAGGACAGGGAAAGAGATGAGAACAGAGGAGACAGACAGTGAAGACAGACAGGGAAAGAGATGAGAACAGAGGAGACAGACAGGGAAGACAGACAGGGAAGACAGACAGGAAAGACAGACAGGGAAGACAGACAGGGAAGACAGACAGGGAAGACAGACAGGGAAGACAGACAGGGAAGACAGACAGGGAAGACAGACAGGGAAGACAGACAGGGAAGACAGACAGGGAAGACAGACAGGGAAGACAGACAGGGAAAGACAGACAGGGAAGACAGACAGGGAAGACAGACAGGGAAGACAGACAGGGAAAGAGATGAGAACAGAGGAGACAGACAGGGAAGACAGACAGGGAAGACAGACAGGGAAGACAGACAGGGAAGACAGACAGGGAAGACAGACAGGGAAGACAGACAGGGAAGACAGACAGGGAAAGAGATGAGAACAGAGGAGACAGACAGGGAAGACAGACAGGGAAGACAGACAGGGAAGACAGACAGGGAAAGAGATTAGAACAGAGGAGACAGACAGGGAAGACAGACAGGGAAGACAGACAGGGAAGACAGACAGGGAAGACAGACAGGGAAAGAGATTAGAACAGAGGAGACAGACAGGGAAGACAGACAGGGAAAGAGATGAGAACAGAGGAGACAGACAGAGGAGACAGACAGGGAAGACAGACAGGGAAGACAGACAGGGAAAGAGATTAGAACAGAGGAGACAGACAGGGAAGACAGACAGGGAAAGACAGACAGGGAAGACAGACATGGAAGACAGACATGGAAGACAGGGAAGACAGACAGGGAAGACAGACAGGGAAGACAGACAGGGACGACAGACAGGGAAAGAGATGAGAACAGAGGAGACAGACAGGGAAGACAGACAGGGAAGACAGACAGAGGAGACAGACAGGGACGACAGACAGGGAAGACAGACAGGGAAGACAGACAGGGAAAGAGATGAGAACAGAGGAGACAGACAGAGGAGACAGACAGGGAAGACAGACAGGGACGACAGACAGGGAAAGAGATGAGAACAGAGGAGACAGACAGGGAAGACAGACAGGGAAGACAGACAGGGAAAGAGATGAGAACAGAGGAGACAGACAGGGAAGACAGACAGGGACGACAGACAGGGAAGACAGACAGGGAAAGAGATTAGAACAGAGGAGACAGACAGGGAAGACAGACAGGGACGACAGACAGGGAAGACAGACAGGGAAGACAGACAGGGAAAGAGATGAGAACAGAGGGAAGACAGCATATGATTAATGAATCATCAGGAGGTGAAATCCAAAACTGACCTTGGATCATTAACTCTGGGACGACTACATCTCTATTTCTAGTTTTGCATCTCTTCAATAATACTTCCCGTTGACCCCCACCAAGTGACCTCTCATCTTTGATTTTTGCTCTGCCCTCTTTGTAGCCAGTTCAGATACGGGAGGGGTTCACCAGCTGATAGAACCTAGAGGATCTTTAGGGAGAAGAGGAGAGAGGGATGAAGTGAAGGAGAGAGAGAGACTGTTATTGGGAAAATAAGGTAGAGACGATGTTCAACATGGCGTCCACACTAAAGTGGCTGCAGATGCTGAACAACCTGGACACACGAGGACAAACCAGCGTAGTTATAGAAACAGAAATAATGAAGTGTCTTGTTGTTCTCCACGGTCGGCCCTCTGGCCTATTCGTTGAAGGTGGAAGGAGCCACAGTTATACACCTGAGCCTGCTTACTGCACAACACCATCCATCAATCAGGAGGCTGAATCACATCCGGCCCTGATTGGGAGTCCGATTAGGCGGCGCTCAATTGGCCCAGCGTCGTCCGGGTTTGGCCGGGGGGGGGTAGGCCGTCATTGTAAATAAGAACGATACACTTAACTGACTTGCCTAGTTAAATAAAGATTAAATTAAGCGTGTAGGTGGTGGTTGTGGGTGTCTAGTTGTTCTACATTACATTAAGCGTGTAGGTGGTTTTGGTGACTCTTCAAACAGCCTGTTTTGTTCATGTGCTGACGTCACCCTCACCTCAACAGCTCCGTCACCTGAGAAGTAGAAATCAAAGGGAGAGAAACTGAGTATTGAACAACTGTAGTTGATATAGCTGAGTGAATGGGTGGCTCCTAAAAGAGCCATTGGTTGTGCCTAGAGTAGCCTGTGGCACAAGGTGTTGCCAGGGAACAGCACCCTCTTCCAAGAAGTAGGAGGGGAGTTAGCCTGCAGTGTAGCTAGTTAGCAGCTCATTGGAGTTAGCCTGCAGTGTAGCTAGTTAGCAGCACATTTGAGTTAGCCTGCACTGTAGCTAGTTAGCAGCTCATTTGAGTTAGCCTGCACTGTAGCTAGTTAGCAGCTCATTTGAGTTAGCCTGCACTGTAGCTAGTTAGCAGCACATTGGAGTTAGCCTGCAGTGTAGCTAGTTAGCAGCTCATTTGAGTTAGCCTGCAGTGTAGCTAGTTAGCAGCACATTTGAGTTAGCCTGCAGTGTAGCTAGTTAGCAGCTCATTTGAGTTAGCCTGCAGTGTAGCTAGTTAGCAGCACATTTGAGTTAGCCTGCAGTGTAGCTAGTTAGCAGCTCATTTGAGTTAGCCTGCACTGTAGCTAGTTAGCAGCACATTGGAGTTAGCCTGCATTGTAGCTAGTTAGCAGCACATTTGAGTTAGCCTGCATTGTAGCTAGTTAGCAGCACATTTGAGTTAGCCTGCACTGTAGCTAGTTAGCAGCTCATTTGAGTTAGCCTGCACTGTAGCTAGTTCGTTAATAGTAATTATTTTATTATTTTTTTACATTTTCTAAATGAATTTATTTAATTAAATAGGTTTTCCCAGCCTTGTGGATGATTGGAGACAGGGCAATACAGTGTGATTGTCATCAGAGCGGTTTAGAGCATATTACTATTTACCTGTGAATAAATTAATTAAGCGGAAGATGGGTTCCTCTATTTACCTGTGAATAAATTAATTAAGCGGAGAATGGATTCCTCTATTTATCCATTTAATAACCAGAGTGGAAAGCCTTGGCCAGGTCGATGAATATAGCTGCACAGTAATGTCTCTTATCGATGGCGGTTCTGATTTAATAACCAGAGTGGAAAGCCTTGGCCAGGTCGATGAATACAGCTGCACAGTAACGTCTCTTATCGATGGCGGTTCTGATTTAATAACCAGAGTGGAAAGCCTTGGCCAGGTCGATGAATACAGCTGCACAGTAACGTCTCTTATCGATGGCGGTTCTGATTTAATAACCAGAGTGGAAAGCCTTGGCCAGGTCGATGAATACAGCTGCACAGTAACGTCTCTTATCGATGGCGGTTCTGATTTAATAACCAGAGTGGAAAGCCTTGGCCAGGTCGATGAATACAGCTGCACAGTAATGTCTCTTATCGATGGCGGTTCTGATTTAATAACCAGAGTGGAAAGCCTTGGCCAGGTCGATGAATACAGCTGCACAGTAATGTCTCTTATCGATGGCGGTTCTGATTTAATAACCAGAGTGGAAAGCCTTGGCCAGGTCGATGAAGACGGCTACACAGTACTGTCTCTTATCGATGGCGGTTATGATTTAATAACCAGAGTGGAAAGCCTTGGCCAGGTTGATGAAGACGGCTACACAGTACTGTCTCTTATCGATGGCGGTTAAGATATCGTTTAGGACCTTGAGTGTGGCTGAGGTGCCCCCATGACCAGCTCGGAAACCAGATTGCATAGCGGAGAAGGCACGGTGGGATTCGAAATGGTCGGTCATCTGTTTGTTAACTTGGCTTTCGAAAACCTTAGAAAGGCAAGGTAGGATGGATATAGGTCTGTAGCAGTTTGGGTTTAGAGTGTCTCCCCCTTTAAAAAGGGGGATGACCGTGGTAGATTTCCAATCTATGGGAATATCAGACGATACGAAAGAGAGGTTGAACAGGCTAGTAATAGGGGTTGCATAAATTTTGGCAGATAATTTTAGAAAGAGAGGGTCCAGATTGTCTAGCCTGGCTGATTTGTAGGTGTCCAGATTTTGCAGCTCTTTCAGAACATCTGCTATCTGGATTTGGGAGAAGGAGAAATGGGGGAGGTTTGGGCGAGTTGCTGTGGGGTGTGCAGGGCTGTTGACCGGGGTAGGGGTAGCCAGGTGGAAAGCATGGCCAGCCGTAGAAAAATGCTTATTGAAATGTTCAATTATAGTGTATTTATCGGTAGTGACAGTGTTTCCTATCCTCAGAGCAGTGGGTAGCTAGGAGGAGGTGCTCTTATTCTCCATGGACTTTACAGTGTTTCCCAGAACGTGGAGTTTGTGGGCTAAAAATATTTTGCTTTCCAACTGCTGGGAGGTGCCCCTAGTCTTGAGAAAACCCCATGTTCTTATTCTCCATGGACTTTACAGTGTCCCAGAACGTTTTGGAGTTTGTGCTGCAGGAAGCAAATTTCTGTTTAAAAAAGATAGACTTTGCTTTCCTAACTGCCTGTGTATATTGGTTCCTAACTTCCCATGTTAGTGCCCCTAGTCTTGAGAAAACCCCATGTTAGTGCCCCCTAGTCTTGAGAAAACCCCATGTTAGTGCCCCTAGTCTTGAGAAAACCCCATGTTAGTGCCCCCCTAGTCTTGAGAAAACCCCATGTTAGTGCCCCCCTAGTCTTGAGAAAACCCCATGTTAGTGCCCCTAGTCTTGAGAAAACCCCATGTTAGTGCCCCTAGTCTTGAGAAAACCCCATGTTAGTGCCCCTAGTCTTGAGAAAACCCCATGTTAGTGCCCCTAGTCTTGAGAAAACCCCATGTTAGTGCCCCCTAGTCTTGAAAAACCCCATGTTAGTGCCCCCTAGTCTTGAGAAAACCCCATGTTAGTGCCCCCTAGTCTTGAGAAAACCCCATGTTAGTGCCCCTAGTCTTGAAAAACCCCATGTTAGTGCCCCTAGTCTTGAGAAACCCCATGTTAGTGCCCCTAGTCTTGAGAAAACCCCATGTTAGTGCCCCCTAGTCTTGAGAAAACCCCATGTTAGTGCCCCCTAGTCTTGAGAAAACCCCATGTTAGTCTTGAGAAAACCCCATAGTCCCCTAGTCTTGAGAAAACCCCATGTTAGTGCCCCCTAGTCTTGAGAAAACCCCATGTTAGTGCCCTAGCCTTGAGAAACCCATGTTAGTGCTAGTCTTGAGAAAAGTCTTGAGAAAATGCCCCATGTTAGTGCCCCCTAGTCTTGAGAAAACCCCATATTTGCGCTTAGTATTTGCCCCCTAGTCTTGAGAAAACCCCATGTTTGTGCCCCCTAGTCTTGAGAAACCCCATGCGCCCCTAGTCTTGAGTGCTAGTCTTGAGAAAACCCCATGTTTGTGCCCCTAGTCTTGAGAAAACCCCATATTTGTGCACCTAGTCTTGAGAAAACCCCATGTTTGCCCCTAGTCTTGAGAAAACCCCATGTTAGTGCCCCTAGCCTTGAGAAAAAACCCCATATTTGCGCTCCTAGTCTTGAGAAAACCCCATATTTGCGCTCCTAGTCTTGAGAAAACCCCATATTTGCGCCCCTAGTCTTGAGAAAACCCCATATTTGCGCCCCTAGTCTTGAGAAAACCCCATGTTAGTGCCCCTAGTCTTGAGAAAACCCCATGTTAGTGCCCCTAGTCTTGAGAAAACCCCATGTTAGTGCCCCTAGTCTTGAGAAACCCCATGTTAGTGCCCCATGTTAGTGCCCCTAGTCTTGAGAAAACCCCATGTTAGTGCCCCTAGTCTTGAGAAAACCCCATGTTAGTGCCCCTAGTCTTGAGAAAACCCCATGTTAGTGCCCCTAGTCTTGAGAAAACCCCATGTTAGTGCCCCTAGTCTTGAGAAAACCCCATGTTAGTGCCCCCTAGTCTTGAGAAAACCCCATGTTAGTGCCCCTAGTCTTGAGAAAACCCCATGTTAGTGCCCCTAGTCTTGAGAAACCCCATGTTAGTGCCCCTAGTCTTGAGAAAACCCCATGTTAGTGCCCCTAGTCTTGAGAAAACCCCATGTTAGTGCCCCCTAGTCTTGAGAAAACCCCATGTTAGTGCCCCTAGTCTTGAGAAAACCCCATGTTAGTGCCCCTAGTCTTGAGAAAACCCCATGTTAGTGCCCCTAGTCTTGAGAAAACCCCATGTTAGTGCCCCTAGTCTTGAGAAAATCTGTGTTATGCCCCTAGTCTTGAGAAACCCCGTGTTAGTGCCCCTAGCCTTGAGAAAACCCCATATTTGCGCTCCTAGTCTTGAGAAAACCCCATATTTGCGCCCCTAGTCTTGAGAAAACCCCATATTTGCGCCCCTAGTCTTGAGAAAACCCCATATTTGCGCCCCTAGTCTTGAGAAAACCCCGTATTTGCGCCCCTAGTCTTGAGAAAACCCCATGTTAGTGCCCCTAGTCTTGAGAAAACCCCATGTTAGTGCCCCCAGTCTTGAGAAAACCCCATATTTGCGCCCCTAGATACTTGGTAGGAGGCAGACCGCCCCTATTCCACTCCGTGTTTTGCCGGGTGCTGTGGAGCGGTGACTGGGCTATGAGCCGTGTGTGTCTCGTCCCTGGATTTCTAGTTTCCTCCGTTGACAGAAACACAGAGGCGCTGTATCTAGTAGGGGGTCTAGGGCACAAGTTATATTAACAGAGAGCTCAAGGTGCTGCTTCATGTAGCGGAACGACGTCGGGCTGTTTTACTCAAGGCGGATTCTTGTTCAGAGAGAGAGGAAAGGACGAGAGAGAGATTCTGCTATGAGCTGAACGGATTGAAATAATAAGTTAATTGTGATTTTCGGATGATAAACATTTGACATTCTGCAGCGAGCAGGGAGAAAGTAATAATCACGGACGGAAGAAGGAGCGTTTCACCGCGCGGATTGACCAGCCGTTCGGCTCGTCTATAACGGATTTATTACCGATGACTACAATGTGGAGAGTACGAGTGGTGTGTTGCACTTTATCGATGCTGTCCCTGTCATGTGGAGGAGATATTAAAGCGAAAACCTGCAGTGATGTTAGACAAGCATATACCGCCAAAGGGTTCAGTCTTGTCAATGTACCTCATCAAGAAATGTCAGGTAAGACTGGGGGGGATACATACATGCCTGTAGAATAATCTACTGTCGGTTTTCTTTCCTTCCATACAAGTTCTGTTGGTGATGTCTGTTTTCGTTCCTGGCTTGTCTAACAGTTGGCTACAGTAGTTAATGGCATGTAACTCCACGAGGGTACGTCAATTATAATCACATGAATAGAAGAAGTGCGCCTCGGGATATTTACTACGCCAACCGTTCACACGGGATAGATACAGCATGGGATATGACGATCTTATTCCATCCAAGGAATCAGATATCATTTTCTGACGGAAGAATCTGCCATAGTTTCGCCATCAACAGGTTGTACTGTTGGCCTGTAGGTTCACTTCAGACAGTGTTGCACATCTTGGGGAAAAGCGGGCAGACCACTTGATGATGTTTTTAGGGAGGGTTATGGTTAGAGGGAGATGATGTCTATAGGGAGGGTTAGAGGGAGATGATGTCTTTAGTTATGGTTAGAGGGAGATGATGTATTTAGTTATGGTTAGAGGAGATGATGTCTTTAGTTATGGTTAGAGGAGATGATGTCTATAGGGAGGGTTAGAGGAGATGATGTATTTAGTTATGGTTAGAGGGAGATGATGTCTTTAGGGAGGGTTAGAGGGAGATGATGTCTTTAGTTATGGTTAGAGGGTTAGGTGATGTATTTAGGGAGGGTTAGAGAGGATGTCTTTAGTTATGATGATGTCTTTAGTTATGGTTAGAGGAGATGATGTCTTTAGTTATGGTTAGAGGAGATGTCTTTAGTTATGGTTAGAGGAGATGTGTCTTTAGTTATGGTTAGAGGAGATGATGTCTTTAGGGAGATGGTTAGAGAGGAGATGATGTCTTTAGTTATGGTTAGAGGGAGATGATGTCTTTAGTTATGGTTAGAGGAGATGATGTATTTAGTTATGGTTAGAGGAGATGTCGTCTTTAGTTATGGTTAGAGGAGATGATGTCTTTAGTTATGGTTAGAGGAGATGACTTTAGTCTTTAGAGAGAGATGATGGGGAGGGTTAGAGGAGATGATGTCTTTAGTTATGGTTAGAGAGATGATGTCTTTAGGGAGGGTTAGAGATGTCTTTAGATTATGTATTTTCAGTTATGGTTAGAGGAGATGATGTCTTTAGTTATGGTTAGAGGGAGATGATGTCTTTAGTTATGGTTAGAGGAGATGATGTATTTAGTTATGGTTAGAGGAGATGATGTCTTTAGTTATGGTTAGAGGAGATGATGTCTTTAGTTATGGTTAGAGGAGATGATGTCTTTAGTTATGGTTAGAGGAGATGTCGTCTTTAGTTATGGTTAGAGGAGATGATGTCTTTAGTTATGGTTAGAGGAGATGTCTTTAGTTATGGTTAGAGGGAGGTGATGTCTTTAGGGAGGGTTAGAGGAGATGATGTCTTTAGTTATGGTTAGAGGAGATGATGTCTTTAGTTATGGTTAGAGGAGATGTCTTTAGTTATGGTTAGAGGGAGGTGATGTCTTTAGGGAGGGTTAGAGGAGATGATGTATTTAGTTATGGTTAGAGGAGATGATGTCTTTAGTTATGGTTAGAGGAGGTGATGTCTTTAGTTATGGTTAGAGGAGATGATGTCTTTAGTTATGGTTAGAGGAGATGATGTCTTTAGTTATGGTTAGAGGAGATGTTGTCTTTAGTTATGGTTAGAGGAGATGATGTATTTAGTTATGGTTAGGTTAGGAGATGATGTCTTTAGTTATGGTTAGAGGAGATGATGTCTTTAGTTATGGTTAGAGGAGATGATGTCTTTAGTGATGTCTTTAGTTATGGTTAGAGGAGATGATGTCTTTAGTTATGGTTAGAGGAGATGATGTCTTTAGGGAGGGTTAGAGGAGATGATGTCTTTAGTTATGGTTAGAGGAGATGATGTCTTTAGTTATGGTTAGAGGAGATTATGTCTTTAGTTATGGTTAGAGGAGATGATGTCTTTAGGGAGGGTTAGAGGAGATGATGTCTTTAGTTATGGTTAGAGGAGATGATGTCTTTAGTTATGGTTAGAGGAGATGATGTCTTTAGTTATGGTTAGAGGAGATTATGTCTTTAGGGAGGGTTAGAGGAGATGATGTCTTTAGTTATGGTTAGAGGAGATGATGTCTTTAGTTATGGTTAGAGGAGATTATGTCTTTAGTTATGGTTAGAGGATATGTGATGTCTTTAGTTATGGTTAGAGGAGATGTCTTTAGTTATGGTTAGAGGAGATGATGTCTTTAGTTATGGTTAGAGGAGATGATGTCTTTAGGGAGGGTTAGAGGAGATGATGTCTTTAGTTATGGTTAGAGGATATGATGTCTTTAGTTATGGTTAGAGGAGATGTCTTTAGTTATGGTTAGAGGGAGGTGATGTCTTTAGGGAGGGTTAGAGGAGATGATGTCTTTCCTGCCTAACCCACAGGTAGCCTAACCCACAGGTAACCTAACCCACAGGTAGCCTAACCCACAGGTAACCTAAACCACAGGTAGCCTAACCCACAGGTAACCTAACCCACAGGTAACCTAACCCACAGGTAGCCTAATCAAATCAAATCAAAATCAAATCAAATTTTATTTGTCACATACACATGGTTAGCAGATGTTAATGCGAGTGTAGCGAAATGCTTGTGCTTCTAGTTCCGACAATGCAGTAATAACCAACGAGTAATCTAGCTAACAATTCCAAAACGACTGTCTAATACACAGTGTAAGGGGATAAAGAATATGTACATACAGTTATATGAATGAGTGATGGTACAGAGCAGCATAGGCAAGATACAGTAGATGGTATTGAGTGCAGTATATACCTATGAGATGAGTATGTAAACAAAGTGGCATAGTTTAAAGTGGCTAGTGATACATGTATTACATAAAGATGCAGTCGATGATATAGAGTACAGTATATACGTATGCATATTAGATGAATAATGTAGGGTATGTAAACATTATATTAAGTAGCATTGTTTAAAGGGGCTAGTGATATATTTTACATCATTTCCCATCAATTCCCATTATTAAAGTGGCTGGAGTTGTGTCAGTGTCAATGGTGCGTTGGCAGCAGCCACTCAATGTTAGTGGTGGCTGTTTAACAGTCTGATGGCCTTGAGATAGAAGCTGTTTTTCAGTCTCTCGGTCCCAGCTTTGATGCACCTGTACTGACCTCGCCTTCTGGATGATAGCGGGGTGAACAGGAAGTGGTTCGGTGGTTGTTGTCCTTAATGATCTTTATGGCCTTCCTGTAACATCGGGTGGTGTAGGTGTCCTGGAGGGCAGGTAGTTTGCCCCGGTGATGCGTTGTGCAGACCTCACTACCCTCTGGAGAGCCTTACGGTTGAGGGCGGAGCAGTTGCCGTACCAGGCAGTGATACTGCCCGCCAGGATGCTCTCGATTGTGCATCTGTAGAAGTTTGTGAGTGCTTTTGGTGACAAGCCAAATTTCTTCAGCCGCCTGAGGTTGAGGAGGCGCTGCTGCGCTTCTTCACGACGCTGTCAGTGTGGGTGGACCAATTCAGTTTGTCTGTGATGTGTATGCCGAGGAACTTAAAACTTGCTACCCTCTCCACTACTGTCTCATCGATGTGGATAGGGGTGTTCCCTCTGCTGTTTCCTGAAGTCCACAATCATCTCCTTAGTTTTGTTAACGTTGAGTGTGAGGTTATTTTCCTGACACCACACTCCGAGTAACCAACAGGTAGCCTAACCAACAGGTAGCCTAACCCACAGGTAGCCTAACCCACAGGTAGCCTAACCCACAGGTAACCTAACCCACAGGTAGCCTAACCCACAGGTAACCTAACCCACAGGTAGCCTAACCCACAGGTAACCTAACCCACAGGTAGCCTAACCCACAGGTAGCCTAACCCACAGGTAACCTAACCCACAGGTAGCCTAACCCACAGGTAACCTAACCCACAGGTAGCCTAACCCACAGGTAGCCTAACCCACAGGTAGCCTAACCCACAGGTAACCTAACCCACAGGTAACCTAACCCACAGGTAGCCTAACCCACAGGTAACCTAACCCACAGGTAGCCTAACCCACAGGTAGCCTAACCCACAGGTAGCCTAACCCACAGGTAACCTAACCCACAGGTAACCTAACCCACAGGTAGCATAACCTTTACTTTACAGTAGTCCATGGTGTCCGATGATGACCTCCAGGTTTCCATGTGGGTTCATATTATAAGTCATATTTATTTGTGAGTGTTGTTAAAACATGTAACATAGTGGTGTGTAGCAGGCCAGTAGGTGTCTCCTTCCACACAGGCCAGTAGGTGTCTCCTTCCACACAGGCCAGTAGGTGTCTCCTTCCACACAGGCCAGTAGGTGTCTCCTTCCACACAGGCCAGTAGGTGTCTCCTTCCACACAGGCCAGTAGGTGTCTCCTTCTACACAGGCCAGTAGGTGTCTCCTTCCACACAGGCCAGTAGGTGTCTCCTTCCACACAGGCCAGTGTCTCCTTCCACACAGACCTGTAGGTGTCTCCTTCCACACAGGCCAGTAGGTGTCTCCCTCTACACAGGCCAGTAGGTGTCTCCTTCCACACAGGCCAGTAGGTGTCTCCCTCTACACACACAGGCCAGTAGGTGTCTCCTTCCACACAGGCCAGTCTCCTTCCACACAGGCCAGTAGGTGTCTCCACACAGGCCAGTTCCACACAGGCCAGTAGGTGTCTCCTTCCACACAGGCCAGGCCAGTAGGTGTCTCCTTCCACACAGGCCAGTAGGTGTCTCCTTCCACACAGGCCAGTAGGTGTCTCCTTCCACACAGGCCAGTAGGTGTCTCCCTTCCACACAGGCCAGTAGGTGTCTCCTTCCACACAGACCAGTGGTGTCTCCTTCCACACAGGCCAGTAGGTGTCTCCTTCCACAGGCCAGTAGGTGTCTCCTTCCAGGCCACTCCTTCCACACAGGCCAGTAGGTGTCTCCTTCCACACAGGCCAGTAGGTGTCTCCTTCCACACAGGCCAGTAGGTGTCTCCTTCCACACAGGCCAGTAGGTGTCTCCTTCCACACAGGCCAGTAGGTGTCTCCTTCCACACAGGCCAGTAGGTGTCTCCTTCCACACAGGCCAGTAGGTGTCTCCTTCCACACAGGCCAGGCCAGTAGGTGTCTCCTTCCACACAGATAGGTGTCTCCTTCCACACAGGCCAGTAGGTGTCTCCTTCCACACAGGCCAGTAGGTGTCTCCTTCCACACAGGCCAGTAGGTGTCTCCTTCCACAGGCCAGTAGGTGTCTCCTTCCACACAGGCCAGTTGTCTCCTTCCACAGATAAGGGTTTCATTACAGGCCAGTCTGTCTCCTTCCACACAGGCCAGTAGGTGTCTCCTTCCACACAGGCCAGTAGGTAGTGTGTCTCCTTCCACAGGCCAGTAGGTGTCTCCTTCCCACAGGCCAGTAGGTGTCTCCCTTCCACACAGGCCAGTAGGTGTCTCCTTCCACACAGGCCAGTAGGTGTCTCCTTCCACACAGGCCAGTAGGTGTCTCCCTCTACACAGGCCAGTAGGTGTCTCCTTCCACACAGGCCAGTAGGTGTCTCCCTTCCACACAGGCCAGTAGGTGTCTCCCTCTACACAGGCCAGTAGGTGTCTCCTTCCACACAGGCCAGTAGGTGTCTCCTCCACACTTTGAGGCCAGTAGGTGTCTCCTTCCACAGGCCAGTAGGTGTCTCCTTCCACACAGGCCAGTAGGTGTCTCCCTCTACACAGGCCAGTAGGTGTCTCCTTCCACAGGCCAGTAGGTGTCTCCTTCCACACAGGCCAGTAGGTGTCTCCCTCTACACAGGCCAGAGGTGTCTCCTTCCACACAGGCCAGTAGGTGTCTCCTTCCACACAGGCCAGTAGGTGTCTCCTTCCCAGGCCAGTAGGTGTCTCCTTCCACAGGCCAGTAGGTGTCTCCTTCCACACAGACCAGTAGGTGTCTCCTTCCACACAGGCCAGGTTGCTGATACTTATAATAGGGATTTATAACCCTAACTCCTTAAGGCTTAGTTTTAATTCACGCTCTGCCCTTTGGCAAGATAAGGGTTTCATTATCTGTTGTGTTGTAATCACATTTAGTTTTAATGCAGGAAAGCAGCTTAAAATGTCTGAGTGGAGAGAGGACTGGAGTTCCACGAGAGGAGAGGAAAGTGGAGTGGAGTAGAGAGGAGAGGAGTAGAAGGGGGGAGGAGAGGAGATGAGATGAGATGAGAGGAGGAGGGAGTAGAGGGGGAGAGAAACACATGAGGGGCCAGAGACAAGGTTAATCCCTCCATATAAACACTTTGAGAGAGGAGAGGAGAGGGGGGGAGAGGAGAGGGGGAGAGGAGGGAGGGGAGGAGGGAGAGGGAGAGGAGAGAGGGAGGGGAGGGAGAGAGAGGAGAGGAGGGGAGAGGAGAGGAGAGAGGAGGAGGAGAGGAGAGGAGAGGAGAGGAGGAGGAGAGGAGAGGAGGGGGAGAGGAGAGGAGAGGTGGGGAGGGGGAGAGGAGAGGGAGGGAGAGGAGAGGAGGAGGAGAGGAGAGGGAGGGAGAGGGAGAGGAGAGGAGAGGAGGAGGAGAGGGAGAGGAGAGGGAGGGAGAGGAGGGGGAGAGGAGGAGGAGGGGGAGAGGAGAGGAGAGGAGAGGGGGGAGAGGAGAGGAGAGGGAGAGGGAGAGGAGGAGAGGAGAGGAGAGGAGAGGAGAGGGGATGAGAGGACAGGAGAGGGGGGAGAAGAGGGTGGGAGGGAGAGGAGAGGAAGAAAAATAAAAAGAGGAGAGGAGGGAGAGGGAGGAGAGAGAGGACAGGAGAGGAGAAGGGGAGAGGAGCGAAGAGGAGAGGGAGGAGGAGGAGAGGAGAGGAGAGGAGAGGAGGGAGGAGGGGAGAGGAGAGGAGAGGGATGAGAGGACAGGAGAGGGGAGAAGAGGGTGGGAGTGGAGAGGAGAGAAGAAAATAAAAGAGGAGAGGAGGGGAGAGGGGGAGGGAGAGGGACAGGAGAGGAGAGGAGCGAGGAGGGGGGGAGGAGCGAAGAGGGAGGAGGGGAGAGGGAGGAGAGGAGAGGAGAGGAGGAGGGGAGAGAGGAGAGAGAGGAGAGGGGAGAGCAGAGGAGGCAGAGAGGGAGAGCAGAGGGGAGAGGGAGAGAGCAGGGGAGAGGGAGAGGAGAGGAGGAGGAGAGAGGAGAGGAGAGAGAGGAGAGGAGAGGGGATGGGAGGAGGAGAGGAGAGAGAGAGAAGAGGGGGAGGGGAGGAGAGGAGAGGAGAAGAGGGGGAGAGGAGAGGGGAGGAGAGAGAGGAGAAGGGGAGAAGAGGGTGGAGAGGAGAAGAAAATAAGAGAAGAGGGGAGGAGGAGGGGAGGGGAGAGAGGAGAGAGGAGAGAGGGAGGAGGAAGGGGGAGAGGAGAGGAGAGGAGAGGACAGGAGAGGAGAGGAGGAGAGGAGGGTAGAGGAGAGGATGGTAGAGGGGAGAGGAGGGGTAGAGAGGAGGGAGAGGAGGGGAGGGGGAGGGGAGAGGAGGAGGAGAGAAGAGAAGAGGAAGGTAGAGGGAGAGGAGAGGAGGGGAGAGAGAAGAGGAGGGAGAGGAGTGGAAGGGGAGAAGAGGGGGAGGGGAGGAGAGGAGGGGGAGGGGAGAGGAGAGGAGAGGAGAGGAGGGGAGGGGAGGGGGGGAGGGGAGAGTAGGGAGAGTAGAGGAGTAGGGAGAGAGAGGAGAGGAGAGGAGAGGAGAGGAGAGGAGGAGGAGGGAGAGGGAGGAGAGTAGGAGGAGAGGAGAGAGGGAGGGGAGAGAGGAAAGGAGAGGGGAGAGGGGAGAGAGGAGAGGAGAGGAGAGGGAGAGGGAGGGGAGAGGAGGGGAGGAGAGAGAGGAGGAGGGAGAAGGAGGGAGAGGAGAGGAGAGGGGATGAGAGAGGACAGGAGAGGGGGGTGAAGAGGGTGGAGGGGAGAGGAGAGAAGAAAATAAAAGAGGAGAGGAGAGGAGAGTCAGGAGAGGAGAGGGAGAGGAGCGAAGAGGAGGGGGAGAAGAGGGGGAGAGGAGAAGAGGAGGAGGGGAGAGGAAAGAGAGGAGGGGAGAGCAGAGGAGAGGGGAGAGAGGGGAGAGGGAGGAGGAGGAGGGAGTAGAGGGGGAGGAGAAGAGAAGAGGAGGAGGGAGGAGAGGAGAGAGAGGAGAGAAGAGGATAGGAGGAGGAGAGGGGAGGAGAGGAGAGAAGAGGAGAGGAGGAGGAGGAGGGGAGAGGAGAGAAGAGGGGGGAGAGGATAAGAGGAGAGAGGAGAGGGGAGGAGAAGAGAGGGGGGAGAAGAGGGTGGGAGAGGAGAAGAAAATAAGAGAAGAGGAGAGGAGGGAGGGAGGGGAGGAGGAGAGGAGGGGAGAGGAGAGGAGAGGAGAGGAGAGGAGAGGAGAGGAGGGGAGCAAACAGGAGAGGAGAGGGAGGGTAGAGGAGGAGAGGAGAGGAGGGTAGAGGAGAGGAGAGGAGAGGAGAGGAGGGGAGAAGAGAAGAGGAGGAGAGAAGGGAAGGTGAGAAGAGGGGAGGAGAGGAGAGGAGAGGGAGAGGAGGGGAGGGGAGAGAGAGGAGAGGGGGGAGGGGGAGGGGAGGGGAGGGAGAGGAGAGGAGAGGAGAGGAGAGGAGAGGAGAGGAGAGGAGAGAGGGAGAGGAGGGGAGGGTAGGGTAGAGTGGTAGAGGGAGGAGGAGGGGAGGGGAGAGAAGATTAGAGAGAGGAGAGGAGAGGAGAGAGGAGAGGAGGAGAGGAGGAGGAGAGAGGAGAGGAGAGGAGAGGAGAGGAGAAGAGAAGAGAAGAGAAGAGAGAGAAGAGAAGAGAAGAGAAGAGAAGAGAAGAGAAGAGAAGAGAAGAGAAGAGAAGAGAAGAGAGGACAGACAGGACAGGACAGGACAGGACATGGTGGAGAGGTGAGAAACACATGAGGGATTGAGGAAAAGGGAGAGAAGATTAGAGGAGGAGAAGAGGAGGGAGGGTAGAGGAGAGGGAGGATGGTAGAGGAGAGGAGGGTAGAGGAAAGGAGATAAGAGAAGAGAAGAGAAGAGGAGGAGAGAGAAGGGGAAGGAGAGGAGAGGAGAGGAGGAGGGGAGGGGAGGGGAGGAGGAGGGGAGGGGAGGGGAGAGGAGGGGAAGGGGAGAGGAGAGGAGGGGAGAGGAGGAGAGGGAGGGGAGGGGAGGAGAGGAGAGGAAGGGAGAGGAGAGAGGAGAGAGGAGAGGAGAGAGAAACACATGAGGGGCCAGAGTTAGTGTTTTATCATATATAAGCACGATGAGGTTGGCTTCATCAGCTAGCAGGGGTTGTTTTACTAATCTATACTGTCAGCTGTTCCTCCCGCCCCTCTATCCCTCTCCTCTCCCCTCCCCTCTATCTTTCTTCTCCCCTCTCCTCTCATCTCATCTCATCTCCTCTCCCTCTCGCCTCCCCTCTCCTCTGTTTATCCATATATAAACACGATGAGGTTGAAGCTTCATCAGCTAGCAGGGGTTGTTTACTAATCTATACTGTCAGCTGTTCTCCTCTCCTCTCTCTCATCTCATCTCCTCTCATCTCCTCTCGCCTCCTCTCCTCTGTTTTATCCATATATAAACACGATGAGGTTGAAGCTTCATCAGCTAGCAGGGGTTGTTTTACTAATCTATACTGTCAGCTGTTCCTCCCTCTCCTCTCCTCTCCTCTCCTCTCCTCTCCTCTCCTCTCCCTCTCCTCTCCCTCTCCTCTCAATATCTCCTCTCTCCCCTCTCCTCTCCTCTCCTCCACTCTCCTTCCTCTCCTCTCCTCTCCTTCCTCTCCTCTCCTCTCCTCTCCTCTCCTCTCCTCCTCTCCTCTCCACTCTCTCTCCTCATCTCTTCCTCCCTCCCGCTCCCCTCTTCTCTTCCTCCGTCTCCTCTACTCTCCCTCCCCTCTTCTCTTTCCTCCCCTCCCCTCTACCCTTCCTCCCTCCCTCTCCTCTTCCTCCCTCTCCTCTGCAGACCATAAATGTCATGCCTGTGCAGAAACATTTTGATCACCGCTAGCTAGGTGTTCCTGGCCAGTCTGTCCTCAGTCCAAGATATTGAATGTATCTGCATGTGTGGTATTCTGATATCTAGACCTTCACAAACAGACATTTGTGTTTCTCTGCCCTTTGGGAATATGAACCCAGCTGTTAGGGAACAGGCGCAGGGTGAGGGTGCATGGAATGGAATTGATTCAGTCTAATAGAGATGTGTTTGAATCGTTACAGTTCATGGAATTGATTCAGTCTAATAGAAGATGTGTTTGAATCATTACAGTTCATGGAATCATGATTCAGTCAGTCTAATAGAGATGTGTTTGAATCATTACAGTTCATGGAATTGATTCAGTCTAATAGAGATGTGTTTGATGTGTTTGAATCAGTTAATAGCAGTTCATGGAATTGATTCAGTCTAATAGAGATGTGTTTGAATCATTACAGTTCATGGAATTGATTCAGTCTAATAGAGATGTGTTTGAATCGTTACAGTTCATGGAATTGATTCAGTCTAATAGAGATGTGTTTGAATCATTACAGTTCATGGAATTGATTCAGTCTAATAGAAGATGTGTTTGAATCATTACAGTTCATGGAATTGATTCAGTCTAATAGAGATGTGTTTGAATGGTTACAGTTCATGGAATTGATTCAGTCTAATAGAGATGTGTTTGAATCGTTACAGTTCATGGAATTGATTCAGTCTAATAGAGATGTGTTTGAATCATTACAGTTCATGGAATTGATTCAGTCTAATAGAGATGTGTTTGAATCATTACAGTTCATGGAATTGATTCAGTCTAATAGAAGATGTGTTTGAATCGTTACAGTTCATGGAATTGATTCAGTCTAATAGAGATGTGTTTGAATCGTTACAGTTCATGGAATTGATTCAGTCTAATAGAGATGTGTTTGAATCATTACAGTTCATGGAATTGATTCAGTCTAATAGAGATGTGTTTGAATCGTTACAGTTCATGGAATTGATTCAGTCTAATAGAGATGTGTTTGAATCATTACAGTTCATGGAATTGATTCAGTCTAATAGAGATGTGTTTGAATCATTACAGTTCATGGAATTGATTCAGTCTAATAGAGATGTGTTTGAATCGTTACAGTTCATGGAATTGATTCAGTCTAATAGAGATGTGTTTGAATCATTACAGTTCATGGAATTGATTCAGTCTAATAGAGATGTGTTTGAATCATGGTTCATGGAATTGATTCAGTCTAATAGAGATGTGTTTGAATCGTTACAGTTCACAATTGATTCAGTCTAATAGAGATGTGTTTGAATCATTGCAGTTCATGGAATTGATTCTAATAGAGATGTGTTTGAATCATTACAGTTCATGGAATTGATTCAGTCTAATAGAGATGTGTTTGAATCGTTACAGTTCATGGAATTGATTCAGTCTAATAGAGATGTGTTTGAATCATTACAGTTCATGGAATTGATTCAGTCTAATAGAGATGTGTTTGAATCGTTACAGTCATGTGATTCAATCTAATAGAGATGTGTTTGAATCATTACAGTTCATGGAATTGATTCAGTCTAATAGAGATGTGTTTGAATCATTTACAGTTCATGGAGATTGATTCAGTCTAATAGAATGTGTTTGAATCGTTACAGTTCATGGAATTGATTCAGTCTAATAGAGATGTGTTTGAATCGTTGCAGTTCATGGAATTGATTCAGTCTAATAGAGATGTGTTTGAATCATTACAGTTCATGGAATTGATTCAGTCTAATAGAATGTGTTTGAATCATTGCAGTTCATGGAATTGATTCTGTCTAATAGAGATGTGTTTGAATCATTACAGTTCATGGAATTGATTCAGTCTAATAGAGATGTGTTTGAATCGTTGCAGTTCAAAAGAATTGATTCTGTCTAATAGAGATGTGTTTGAATCGTTACAGTTCATGGAGATTGATTCAGTCTAATAGAGATGTGTTTGAATCGTTACAGTTCATGGAATTGATTCAGTCTAATAGAGATGTGTTTGAATCATTACAGTTCATGGAATTGATTCAGTCTAATAGAGATGTGTTTGAATCGTTACAGTTCATGGAATTGATTCAGTCTAATAGAGATGTGTTTGAATCGTTACAGTTCATGGAATTGATTCAGTCTAATAGAATGTGTTTGAATCATTACAGTTCATGGAATTGATTCAGTCTAATAGAGATGTGTTTGAATCGTTACAGTTCATGGAATTGATTCAGTCTAATAGAGATGTGTTTGAATCATTACAGTTCATGGAATTGATTCAGTCTAATAGAGATGTGTTTGAATCGTTACAGTTCATGGAATTGATTCAGTCTAATAGAGATGTGTTTGAATCATTACAGTTCATGGAATTGATTCAGTCTAATAGAGATGTGTTTGAATCGTTATTCAGTTCATGGGAAAGAGACGGATTCAGTCTACCTAGATAAAGTGGACTTTGTGGTTGAAGTACTATACCAGGGTTAGGCTGTGACCTTTAACCTGGGTTAGGCTGTGACCTTTAACCTGGGTTAGGCTGTGACCTTTAACCTGGGTTAGGCTGTGACCTTTAACCAGGGTTAGGCTGTGACCTTTAACCTGGGTTAGGCTGTGACCTTTAACCAGGGTTAGGCTGTGACCTTTAACCTGGGTTAATCTGTGACCTTTAACCTGGGTTAGGCTGTGACCTTAACCTGGGTTAGTCTGTGACCTTTAACCAGGGTTAGGCTGCTGACCTTTAACCTGGGTTAATCTGTGACCTTTAACCAGGGTTAGTCTGTTACTTTTAACCAGGGTTAGTCTGTGTGGACCTTTAACCAGGGTTAGGCTGTGACCTTTAACCAGGGTTAGGCTGTGACCTTTAACCAGGGTTAGGCTGTGACCTTTAACCTGGGTTAGGCTGTGACCTTTAACCAGGGTTAGGCTGTGACCTTTAACCAGGGTTAGGCTGTGACCTTTAACCAGGGTTAGGCTGTGACCTTTAACCAGGGTTAGGCTGTGACCTTTAACCAGGGTTAGTCTGTGACCTTTAACCTGGGTTAGTCTGTGACCTTTAACCTGGGTTAGTCTGTGACCTTTAACCTGGGTTAATCTGTGACCTTTAACCTGGGTTAGGCTGTGACCTTTAACCTGGGTTAGTCTGTGACCTTTAACCAGGGTTAGGCTGTGACCTTTAACCTGGGTTAATCTGTGACCTTTAACCAGGGTTAGTCTGTTACTTTTAACCAGGGTTAGTCTGTGTGGACCTTTAACCAGGGTTAGGCTGTGACCTTTAACCAGGGTTAGGCTGTGACCTTTAACCAGGGTTAGGCTGTGACCTTTAACCAGGGTTAGGCTGTGACCTTTAACCTGGGTTAATCTGTGACCTTTAACCTGGGTTAGGCTGTGACCTTTAACCTGGGTTAGTCTGTTAGCTTTAACCAGAGTTAGTCTGTTACCTTTAACCAGGGTTAGTCTGTTACCTTTAACCAGGGTTAGTCTGTGACCTTTACCCAGGGTTAGTCTGTGACCTTTAACCAGGGTTAGTCTGTGACCTTTAACCAGGGTTAGTCTGTTACCTTTAACCAGGTTAGTCTGTGACCTTTAACCAGGGTTAGTCTGTGTGGACCTTTAACCAGGGTTAGTCTGTGACCTTTAACCAGGGTTAGTCTGTCTATGACTTCTCAGTTCTATTACTTCAGAGCTCTATCAGTTCTGACTTCTCAGAGCTCTATCAGTTCTATGACTTCTCAGAGCTCTATACTTCTCAGTTCTCTCTGTCTTTTCAGAGCTCTATCACTACTCAGATCTCTGACTTCTCATAGCTGTCTGTCTTCTCAGTTCTATGACTTCTCAGTTCTCTGTCTTTTCAGAGCTCTATCACTTTTCAGAGATCTGTCACTTCAGAGCTCTATCACTACTCAGATCTCTGTCTTCTCAGAGCTCTATCACTTCTCAGAGCTATGTCTTCTCAGAGCTCTACCACTTCTCAGAGCTATGTCTTCTCAGAGCTCTCTGTCTTCTCAGAGCTCTATCACTTCTCGGAGCTCTGTCTTCCAGAGCTCTCTGTCTCTCAGAGCTCTCTGTCTTCTCAGAGCACAGCTGTCTTCTCAGAGCACAGCTGTCTTCTCAGAGCACAGCTGTCTTCAGAGCACAGCTGTCTTCTCAGAGCACAGCTGTCTTCTGAAAAGCCGGTTAGCGGTGATCAAATGCTTGTTAAGATTCACATAAAGCCACACCACAGATAATTAGATTTAATGTCTCCAAATAACCTTTTCCCTAAATACACTGAAGGCTGTTGTATCCCTCTGTACAGGAGATGGAGAAAGCACTCTATTATAGCTAATTAGCTATGCTAACTAAGGGACGTCAGAAAGAAGCACACACACACACTAACTTCACAAATTTCTCAAAGAATCAATATCCGATAGTCACACCATGCATCATATGTTTTGATTTCTACGACATTCTAAGGTTTGTATCATTCACGACTAAAGTGGTCAAATAACTGTAAATCTATTGTACAGGGCCTGTTTCAAATGCTGACTTTTAGGCTCAACACAGCCACTTGGTATGAGCTCTCTGCTCTGGGATATGGCCTTTCCGGTTCATTCAGCTCAGTTCAAGTATATTCTTCTCACTATGAAATCATATCAAATACTGGCAGGGGACTTGTCAGCATATGTAGTCAGCTAAATGAACAAGCCTACAGGCTATAGCATGGAGACGTGGTGTTCTCCACAGCAGGACAGTGTCAGGGTTCTAGTGGAGACGTGGTGTTCTCCACAGCAGGACAGTGTCAGGGTTCTAGTGGAGATGTGGTGTTCTCCACAGCGGTACAGTGTCAGGGTTCTCCACAGCAGTACAGTGTCAGGGTTCTAGTGGAGATGTGGTGTTCTCCACAGCAGGACAGTGTCAGGGTTCTCTCCACAGCAGGTGTTCTCCACAGCAGGACAGTGTCAGGGTTCTCCACAGCAGTACAGTGGGGTTCTAGTGGTGTTTCTCCACAGCAGGACAGTGTCAGGGTTCTCCACAGCGGTACAGTGTCACGGTTCTAGTGGGCGTGGTGTTCTCCACAGCAGGACAGTGTCAGGGTTCTAGTGGAGATGTGGTGTTCTCCACAGCAGGACAGTGTCAGGGTTCTCCACAGCAGTACAGTGTCAGGGTTCTAGTGGAGATGTGGTGTTCTCCACAGCAGGACAGTGTCAGGGTTCTCCACAGCGGTACAGTGTCACGGTTCTAGTGGAGACGTGGTGTTCTCCACAGCAGTACAGTGTCAGGGTTCTAGTGGAGATGTGGTCTTCTCCACAGCGGTACAGTGTCAGGGTTCTAGTGGAGATGTGGTCTTCTCTACAGCAGGACAGTGTCAGGGTTCTCCACAGCGGTACAGTGTCAGGGTTCTAGTGGAGATGTGGTCTTCTCTACAGCAGGACAGTGTCAGGGTTCTAGTGGAGATGTGGTCTTCTCTACAGCAGGACAGTGTCAGGGTTCTAGTGGAGATGTGGTCTTCTCCACAGCAGTACAGTGTCAGGGTTCTAGTGGAGATGTGGTGTTCTCCACAGCAGGACAGTGTCAGGGTTCTAGTGGAGATGTGGTCTTCTCTACAGCAGGACAGTGTCAGGGTTCTAGTGGAGATGTGGTCTTCTCCACAGCGGTACAGTGTCAGGGTTCTAGTGGAGATGTGGTGTTCTCCACAGCAGGACAGTGTCAGGGTTCTAGTGGAGATGTGGTCTTCTCCACAGCAGGACAGTGTCAGGGTTCTAGTGGAGATGTGGTCTTCTCCACAGCAGGACAGTGTCAGGGTTCTAGTGGAGATGTGGTGTTCTCTACAGCAGGACAGTATCAGGGTTCTAGTGGAGATGTGGTGTTCTCCACAGCAGGACAGTGTCAGGGTTCTAGTGGAGATGTGGTCTTCTCCACAGCGGTACAGTGTCAGGGTTCTAGTGGAGATGTGGTCTTCTCCACAGCGGTACAGTGTCAGGGTTCTAGTGGAGATGTGGTCTTCTCCACAGCAGTACAGTGTCAGGGTTCTCCACAGCAGTACAGTGTCAGGGCTCTAGTGGAGATGTGGTCTTCTCCACAGCAGTACAGTGTCAGGGTTCTAGTGGAGATGTGGTCTTCTCCACAGCAGTACAGTGTCAGGGTTCTCCACAGCAGTACAGTGTCACGGTTCTAGTGGAGATGTGGTCTTCTCCACAGCAGTACAGTGTCAGGGTTCTAGTGGAGATGTGGTCTTCTCCACAGCAGTACAGTGTCAGGGTTCTAGTGGAGATGTGGTGTTCTCCACAGCAGTACAGTGTCAGGGTTCTCCACAGCAGTACAGTGTCAGGGTTCTAGTGGAGATGTGGTCTTCTCCACAGCAGTACAGTGTCAGGGTTCTAGTGGAGATGTGGTCTTCTCCACAGCAGTACAGTGTCAGGGTTCTCCACAGCAGTACAGTGTCAGGGTTCTCCACAGCGGTACAGTGTCAGGGTTCTAGTGGAGATGTGGTCTTCTCTACAGCAGGACAGTGTCAGGGTTCTCCACAGCAGTACAGTGTCAGGGTTCTCCACAGCAGTACAGTGTCACGGTTCTAGTGGAGATGTGGTGTTCTCCACAGCAGTACAGTGTCAGGGTTCTCCACAGCAGTACAGTGTCACGGTTCTAGTGGAGATGTGGTCTTCTCCACAGCGGTACAGTGTCAGGGTTCTAGTGGAGATGTGGTGTTCTCTACAGCAGGACAGTGTCAGGGTTCTCCACAGCAGTACAGTGTCAGGGTTCTAGTGGAGATGTGGTGTTCTCCACAGCAGTACAGTGTCAGGGTTCTCCACAGCAGTACAGTGTCACGGTTCTAGTGGAGATGTGGTCTTCTCCACAGCGGTACAGTGTCAGGGTTCTAGTGGAGATGTGGTGTTCTCTACAGCAGGACAGTGTCAGGGTTCTCCACAGCAGTACAGTGTCAGGGTTCTAGTGGAGATGTGGTCTTCTCTACAGCAGTACAGTGTCAGGGTTCTAGTGGAGATGTGGTCTTCTCCACAGCAGTACAGTGTCAGGGTTCTAGTGGAGATGTGGTGTTCTCCACAGCAGGACAGTGTCAGGGTTCTAGTGGAGATGTGGTCTTCTCCACAGCAGTACAGTGTCAGGGTTCTAGTGGAGATGTGGTGTTCTCCACAGCGGTACAGTGTCAGGGTTCTAGTGGAGATGTGATGTTCTCTACAGCAGGACAGTGTCAGGGTTCTCTACAGCAGGACAGTGTCAGGGTTCTAGTGGAGATGTGGTGTTCTCTACAGCAGGACGGTGTCAGGGTTCTCTACAGCAGGACAGTGTCAGGGTTCTTCACAGCGGTACAGTGTCAGGGTTCTCCACAGCAGGACAGTGTCAGGGTTCTAGTGGAGATTTGGTCTTCTCCCACAGCAGGACTTTACACTGAGACCAGGTCACAGCAGAGAGATATCTCATCAGACATGCTGATGGACTGTGGGAAAGGCTTTACACTGAGACCAGGTCACAGCAGAGAGATATCTCATCAGACATGCTGATGGACTGTGGGAGAGGAGCTTTACACTGAGACCAGGTCACAGCAGAGAGATATCTCATCAGACATACTGATGGGCTGTGGGAAGGAGCTTTACACTGAGACCAGGTCACAGCAGAGAGATATCTCATCAGACATGCTGATGGACTGTGGGAGAGGAGCTTTACACTGAGACCAGGTCACAGCAGAGAGATATCTCATCAGACATGCTGATGGACTGTGGGAGAGGAGCTTTACACTGAGACCAGGTCACAGCAGAGAGATATCTCATCAGACATGCTGATGGACTGTGGGAAGGAGCTTTACACTGAGACCAGGTCACAGCAGAGAGATATCTCATCAGACATGCTGATGGACTGTGGGAGAGGAGCTTTACACTGAGACCAGGTCACAGCAGAGAGATATCTCATCAGACATGCTGATGGACTGTGGGAGAGGAGCTTTACACTGAGACCAAGTCACAGCAGAGAGATATCTCATCAGACATGCTGATGGACTGTGGGAGAGGAGCTTTACACTGAGACCAAGTGTGTGTACTGTGTGTGTGTGTGTGTGTGTGTGTGTGTGTGTGTGTGTGTGTGTGTGTGTGTGTGTGTGTGTGTGTGTGTGTGTGTGTGTGTGTGTGTGTGTGTGTGTGTGTGTGTGTGTGTGTGTGTGTGTGTACGGTGGGTTTGTGTGTTTGTACTGTGTGTGTGTACGGTAGGTGTGGGTGTTTACTGTGTGTGTGCGGTGAGTGTATGTGTACTGTGTGTATGGTGGGTGTGTGTGTACTGTGTGTGTGTATGGTGGGTGTGTGTATGGTGAGTGTGTGTATGGTGAGTGTGTCTGTGTTACTGTGTGTGTGTGTGTGGTTGTGTGTTCGAGCATCCTTCTCCAGAGATCATGACCACACTGAGCCAGATTGAGGAGAGACTCCAGACTCCACCTTCAGAGACATGATCCACCTGTGTTAGTGGTGATGAGGTGGGGAGAGACATGGGGGAGTGGTGTCTGTGTTAGATGTTAGTGGTGATGATGTGAGAGACATGGGGGAGTGGTGTCTGTGTTAGATGATGAGGTGGGGGAGGGTGTCTGTGTTAGAGGTGATGGGTGAGGAGAGACATGTCTGTGTTAGATGTGATGAGGTGGGGGAGTGGTGTCTGTGTTAGTGGTGATGAGGTGGGGGGTGGTGTCTGTGTTAGAGGTGATGAGGTGGAGGAGTGGTGTCTGTGTTAGATGTGATGAGGTGGGGGAGTGGTGTCTGTGTTAGTGGTGATGAGGTGGAGGAGTGGTGTCTGTGTTAAGAGGTGATGAGGTGGGGAGTGGTGTCTGTGTTAGAGGTGATGAGGTGCGGGAGTGGTGTCTGTGTTAGTGGTGATGAGGTGGGGGAGTGGTGTCTGTGTTAGAGGTGATGAGGTGGGGGAGTGGTGTCTGTGTTAGAGGTGATGAGGGGTGGGAGGAGGGTGGAGTGGTGTCTGTGTTAGAGGTGATGAGGTGGAGAGAGACATGGTGGAGTGGTGTCTGT
>NW_026287365.1:12500-16962 GCF_023373465.1 Oncorhynchus keta | reverse complement strand
GGAGATGGACAGGGACTCTGCTGTTCTAGAGTCAGGGGGAGATGGACAGGGACTCTGCTGTTCAAGAGTCAAGGGGGGAGATGGACAGGGACTCTGCTGTTCTAGAGTCAGGGGGGATGGACAGGGACTCTGCTGTTCTAGAGTCAGGGGGAGATGGACAGGGACTCTGCTGTTCTAGAGTCAGGGGGAGATGGACAGGGACTCTGCTGTTCTAGAGTCAGGGGGAGATGGACAGGGACTCTGCTGTTCTAGAGTCAGGGGGAGATGGACAGGGACTCTGCTGTTCTAGAGTCAGGGGAGATGGACAGGGACTCTGCTGTTCTAGAGTCAGGGGAGATGGACAGGGACTCTGCTGTTCTAGAGTCAGGGGAGATGGACAGGGACTCTGCTGTTCTAGAGTCAGGGGAACTCTGCTGGGTTCTAGAGTCAGGGGGAGATGGATTAGGACTCTGCTGTTCTAAAGTCAGGGGGAGATGGACAGGGACTCTGCTGTTCTAGAGTCAGATGGACAGGGACTCTGCTGTTCTAGAGTCAGGGGGAGATGACAGGGACTCTGCTATTCTAGAGTCAGGGAGCAGTTGGACAGGACTCTGCTGACAGGGACTCTGCTGTTCAAGAGTCAAGGGGGAGATGGACAGGGACTCTGCTGTTCTAGAGTCAGGGGAGATGGACAGGGACTCTGCTGTTCTAGAGTCAGGGGCAGATGGACAGGGACTCTGCTGTTCTAGAGTCAGGGGAGATGGACAGGGACTCTGCTGTTCTAGAGTCAGGGGGAGATGGACAGGGGACTCTGCTGTTCTAGAGTCAGGGGGAGATGGAGCTATGGTTCTAGAGTCAGAGCAGATGGACTCTGGAGTCAGGGGGAGATGGACAGTCTGCTGTTCCCAAGAGTCAAGGGGGAGATGGACAGGACTCTGCTGTTGTTCTGGACAGGGAGTCTGCTGTTCTTAGGGGGGAGATGGACAGGGACTCTGCTGTTCTAGAGTCAGGAGGGAGATGGACAGGGACTCTGCTGTTCTAGAGTCAGGAGGGAGAGATGGAGACAGGACTGGTTCTGTGAGTCAGGGAGATGGACAGGGACTCTGCTGTTCTAGAGTCAGGGGGAGATGGACAGGGACTCTGCTGTTCTAAAGTCAGGGGGAGATGGACAGGGACTCTGCTGTTCTAGAGTCAGGGGGAGATGGACAGGGACTCTGCTGTTCTAGAGTCAGGGGGAGATGGACAGGGACTCTGCTGTTCTAGAGTCAGGGAGCAGTTGGACAGGGACTCTGCTGTTCTAGAGTCAGGGAGATGGACAGGGACTCTGCTGTTCAAGAGTCAAGGGGAGATGGACAGGGACTCTGCTGTTCTAGAGTCAGGGGGAGATGGACAGGGACTCTGCTGTTCTAGAGTCAGGGAGATGGACAGGGACTCTGCTGTTCTAGAGTCAGGGGAGATGGACAGGGACTCTGCTGTTCTAGAGTCAGGGGGGAGATGGACAGGGACTCTGCTGTTCTAGAGTCAGGGGGAGATGGACAGGGACTCTGCTGTTCTAGAGTCAGGGGGGAGATGGACAGGGACTCTGCTGTTCTAGAGTCAGGGGGAGATGGACAGGGACTCTGCTGTTCTAGAGTCAGGGGGGAGATGGACAGGGACTCTGCTTTTCTAGAGTCAGGGGGAGATGGACAGGGACTGCTGTTCTAGAGTCAGGGGGGAGATGGACAGGGACTCTGCTGTTCTAGAGTCAGGGGGAGTCATATTGACTGCTGTATATCTCCATATTGACTGCTGTATATCTCCATATTGACTGCTGTATATCTCCATCCATATTGACTGCTGTATATCTCCATATTGACTGCTGTATATCTCCATATTGACTGCTGTATATCTCCATCCATATTGACTGCTGTATATCTCCATCCATATTGAATGCTGTATATCTCCATATTGACTGCTGTATATCTCCATCCATATTGACTGCTGTATATCTCCATATTGACTGCTGTATATCTCCATATTGACTGCTGTATATCTCCATCCATATTGACTGCTGTATATCTCCATCCATATTGAATGCTGTATATCTCCATATTGACTGCTGTATATCTCCATATTGACTGCTGTATATTTCCATATTGACTGCTGTATATCTCCATCCATATTGACTGCTGTATATCTCCATATTGACTGCTGTATATTTCCATATTGACTGCTGTATATCTCCATCCATATTGACTGCTGTGTATCTCCATATTGACTGCTGTATATCTCCATCCATATTGACTGCTGTATATCTCCATATTGACTGCTGTGTATCTCCATATTGACTGCTGTATATCTCCATATTGACTGCTGTATATCTCCATATTGACTGCTGTATATCTCCATATTGACTGCTGTATATCTCCATCCATATTGACTGCTGTATATCTCCATATTGACTGCTGTATATCTCCATATTGACTGCTGTATATCTCCATATTGACTGCTGTATATCTCCATATTGACTGCTGTATATCTCCATATTGACTGCTGTATATCTCCATCCATATTGACTGCTGTATATCTCCATATTGACTGCTGTATATCTCCATATTGACTGCTGTATATCTCCATATTGACTGCTGTATATCTCCATCCATATTGACTGCTGTATATCTCCATATTGACTGCTGTATATCTCCCATATTGACTGCTGTATATCTCCATCCATATTGACTGCTGTATATCTCCATCCATATTGACTGCTGTATATCTCCATATTGACTGCTGTATATCTCCATATATTGACTGCTGTATATCTCCATATTGACTGCTGTATATCTCCATCCATATTGACTGCTGTATATCTCCATATATTGACTGCTGTATATCCATCCATATTGACTGCTGTATATCTCCATATTGACTGCTGTATATCTCCATATTTGACTGCTGTATATCTCCATATTGACTGCTGTATATCTCCATATTGACTGCTGTATATCTCCATATTAACCTCCATATTGACTGCTGTATATCTCCATCCATATTGACTGCTGTATATCTCCATATTGACTGCTGTATATCTCCATCCATATTGACTGCTGTATATCTCCATATTGACTGCTGTATATCTCCATATTGACTGCTGTATATCTCCATCCATATTGACTGCTGTATATCTCCATATTGACTGCTGTATATCTCCATATTGACTGCTGTATATCTCCATATTGACTGCTGTATATCTCCATATTGACTGCTGTATATCTCCATATTAACTGCTGTGTATCTCCATATTGACTGCTGTATATCTCCATATTGACTGCTGTATATCTCCATATTAACTGCTGTATATCTCCATATTGACTGCTGTATATCTCCATCCATATTGACTGCTGTATATCTCCATATTGACTGCTGTATATCTCCATATTAACTGCTGTATATCTCCATATTGACTGCTGTATATCTCCATATTGACAGCTGTATATCTCCATCCATATTGACTGCTGTATATCTCCATATTGACTGCTGTATATCTCCATATTAACTGCTGTATATCTCCATATTGACTGCTGTGTATCTCCATATTGACTGCTGTATATCTCCATCCATATTGACAGCTGTATATCTCCATCCATATTGACTGCTGTATATCTCCATATTGACTGCTGTATATCTCCATATTGACTGCTGTGTATCTCCATATTGACTGCTGTATATCTCCATATTGACTGCTGTGTATCTCCATATTGACTGCTGTATATCTCCATATTGACTGCTGTATATCTCCATATTGACTGCTGTATATCTCCATATTGACTGCTGTATATCTCCATCCATATTGACTGCTGTATATCTCCATATTGACTGCTGTGTATCTCCATATTGACTGCTGTATATCTCCATATTGACTGCTGTATATCTCCATATTGACTGCTGTATATCTCCATATTGACTGCTGTATATCTCCATATTGACTGCTGTATATCTCCATATTGACTGCTGTGTATCTCCATATTGACTGCTGTGTATCTCCATATTGACTGCTGTATATCTCCATTCATATTGACTGCTGTATATCTCCATATTGACTGTGTGTATCTCCATTAGTGTATTTGTGCTTTATGATAGCTGACTTTATATAATCATCACATCATTTTATCATTATCATTCACCAGCCAGTACCTTCTTTTCTCCACAATCCATGATATGATAATATTGAATAATAACAGGAAGTCAAGTCCATGCTACTGTGCCAATTCTACACAGATAATAATGAGTAATTTGTGAGGGTTTTGTTCAACTAACTAATGTTGCTTATATGGGGTAAACTGAGATCCTATGGACGTTAGATTGAACTACAAGACATTCAAGTACAAATTACTTCCTTCTCTCTCTCTCTCCTCTCTCTCTCTCTCTCTCTCTCTCTCTCTCTCTCTCTCTCTCTCTCTCTCTCTCTACATATCTCTATGTATATATATCCAGCATGTTGGAG
>NW_026287365.1:0-7500 GCF_023373465.1 Oncorhynchus keta | reverse complement strand
TGTAGGGAGTAGAAGGCCAGCAGTAGGATGTAACTCTGTGTGTGTTGTGTAGGGAGTAGAAGGCCAGCAGTAGGATGTAACTCTGTGTGTGTTGTGTAGAGAGTAGAAGGCCAGCAGTAGGATGTAACTCTGTGTGTGTTGTGTAGGGAGTAGAAGGCCAGCAGTAGGATGTAACTCTGTGTGTGTTGTGTAGGGAGTAGAAGGCCAGCAGTAGCAGCAGTAGGATGTAACTCTGTGTGTGTTGTGTAGGGAGTAGAAGGCCAGCAGTAGGATGTAACTCTGTGTGTGTTGTGTAGGGAGTAGAAGTCCAGCAGTAGCAGCAGTAGGATGTAACTCTGTGTGTGTTGTGTAGGGAGTAGAAGGCCAGCAGTAGGATGTAACTCTGTGTGTGTTGTGTATGGAGTAGAAGGCCAGCAGTAGCAGCAGAAGGACCATGGTTTATAGCTGTACTAAAACCCTCCATGGTCCGGCTGCTCTGCTCAGGGAAAGCGAAGGTCACGCTCTTTATGGCTCTTCGTCTCCAACATTATAAAGCACCCGCTGTCTTTACCTCAGCGCTCAACACGCCTGTCAACAGTGCACCGCTGTCTTTACCTCAGCGTTCAACATGCCTGTCAACAGTGCACTGTCTTTACCTCAGTGTTCAACACGCCTGTCAACAGTGCACCGCTGTCTTTACCTCAGCGTTCAACATGCCTGTCAACAGTGCACTGTCTTTACCTCAGTGTTCAACACGCCTGTCAACAGTGCACTGTCTTTACCTCAGTGTTCAACACGCCTGTCAACAGTGCACCGCTGTCTTTACCTCAGCGTTCAACATGCCTGTCAACAGTGCTCTGCTCTTTACCTCAGAGTTCAACACGCCTGTCAACAGTGCACTGCCTTTACCTCAGTGTTCAACACGCCTGTCAACAGTGCTCTGCTCTTTACCTCAGAGTTCAACACGCCTGTCAACAGTGCACTGCCTTTACCTCAGTGTTCAACACGCCTGTCAACAGTGCACTGTCTTTACCTCAGCGTTCAACACGCCTGTCAACAGTGCACTGTCTTTACCTCAGCGTTCAACACGCCTGTCAACAGTGCACCGCTGTCTTTACCTCAGTGTTCAACACGCCTGTCAACAGTGCACCGCTGCCTTTACCTCAGTGTTCAACACGCCTGTCAACAGTGCACTGCCTTTACCTCAGCGTTCAACACGCCTGTCAACAGTGCACTGTCTTTACCTCAGTGTTCAACACGCCTGTCAACAGTGCACTGTCTTTACCTCAGAGTTCAACACGCCTGTCAACAGTGCACTGCCTTTACCTCAGAGTTCAACACGCCTGTCAACAGTGCACTGCCTTTACCTCAGTGTTCAACACGCCTGTCAACAGTGCACTGCCTTTACCTCAGTGTTCAACACACCTGTCAACAGTGCACTGCCTTTACCTCAGAGTTCAACAGGCCTGTCGACAGTGCACTGTCTTTACCTCAGTGTTCAACACGCCTGTCAACAGTGCACTGCCTTTACCTCAGTGTTCAACACACCTGTCAACAGTGCACTGCCTTTACCTCAGTGTTCAACACGCCTGTCAACAGTGCACTGTCTTTACCTCAGTGTTCAACACGCCTGTCAACAGTGCACTGCCTTTACCTCAGTGTTCAACACGCCTGTCAACAGTGCACTGCCTTTACCTCAGCGTTCAACACGCCTGTCAACAGTGCACTGCCTTTACCTCAGCGTTCAACACGCCTGTCAACAGTGCACCACTGTCTTTACCTCAGTGTTCAACACGCCTGTCAACAGTGCACTGCCTTTACCTCAGCGTTCAACACGCCTGTCAACAGTGCACCGCTGTCTTTACCTCAGCGTTCAACACGCCTGTCAACAGTGCACTGTCTTTACCTCAGAGTTCAACACGCCTGTCAACAGTGCACTGTCTTTACCTCAGTGTTCAACACGCCTGTCAACAGTGCACCGCTGTCTTTACCTCAGCGTTCAACACGCCTGTCAACAGTGCACTGCCTTTACCTCAGTGTTCAACACGCCTGTCAACAGTGCACTGTCTTTACCTCAGTGTTCAACACGCCTGTCAACAGTGCACTGCCTTTACCTCAGTGTTCAACACGCCTGTCAACAGTGCACCGCTGTCTTTACCTCAGCGTTCAACACGCCTGTCAACAGTGCACTGCCTTTACCTCAGTGTTCAACACGCCTGTCAACAGTGCACTGTCTTTACCTCAGTGTTCAACACGCCTGTCAACAGTGCACTGTCTTTACCTCAGTGTTCAACACGCCTGTCAACAGTGCACTGTCTTTACCTCAGTGTTCAACACGCCTGTCAACAGTGCACTGTCTTTACCTCAGTGTTCAACACGCCTGTCAACAGTGCACTGCCTTTACCTCAGTGTTCAACACACCTGTCAACAGTGCACTGCCTTTACCTCAGTGTTCAACACGCCTGTCAACAGTGCACTGCCTTTACCTCAGTGTTCAACACGCCTGTCAACAGTGCACTGTCTTTACCTCAGTGTTCAACACACCTGTCAACAGTGCACTGTCTTTACCTCAGTGTTCAACACGCCTGTCAACAGTGCACTGTCTTTACCTCAGTGTTCAACACGCCTGTCAACAGTGCACTGCCTTTACCTCAGTGTTCAACACGCCTGTCAACAGTGCACTGTCTTTACCTCAGTGTTCAACACGCCTGTCAACAGTGCACTGTCTTTACCTCAGTGTTCAACACGCCTGTCAACAGTGCACTGTCTTTACCTCAGTGTTCAACACGCCTGTCAACAGTGCACTGTCTTTACCTCAGTGTTCAACACGCCTGTCAACAGTGCACGGCTCTTTACCTCAATGTGACTTGGATTGAATCCCCGGGCGTTTAATTATCTAACAGTTTTAATGAAAGCTAATGACACAACAGCCTCTGTAGAAAGCAGGAAGATGTCTGAGTGTAACAGTGTAGCTTCCGTCCCTCTTCTCGCCACCGACCTGGACTCCAACCAGGGACCCTTCTCTGCACACATCGATAACAGCCACCCTCGAAGCATCGTTACCCATCGCGCCACAAAAAGCTGCAGGTCTCAGAGCGAGTGACGTCGTTAGCGCGCACCCCGCTAACTAGCTGGCCATTTGACATCGGTTACATATTAAGTCTTCCTTGTCTTTGTTCATTATTCTTATTATGCTCAAACACCAGGCCTGGTCCCAGAAATAGACCTCTCTTCTCTTCTCTTCTCTTCTCTTCTCTTCTCTTCTCTTCTCTTCTCTTCTCCTCTCTTCTCTTCTCTTCTCTTCTCTTCTCTTCTCTTCTCTTCTCTTCTCTTCTCTCCTCTCCTCTCCTCTCCTCTCCCTCTCCCTCTCCTCTCCTCTCCTCTCCTCTCCTCTCCTCTCCTCTCCTCTCCCTCTCCTCTCCTCTCCTCTCCTCTCCTCTCCTCTCCTCTCCTCTCCTCTCCTCTCCTCTCCTCTCCTGTCTGTGTGAATCTAGTGGGGGCAGAGATCAGAAAGAGAATATAAATTCACAACACTTCTTACTCACTCTCTCTCTCTCTGACACTGAGGAATGTAGTTAGTTCCCTATATACAGTGTTAAAAGTAGGGCACTATATAGGGAATATGGTGCCATTTGCAACGCACACAAAGAGAAAGATATCAACTTTAAATGAACTTTAAAAATGCAACGTCACTTTTCTCAAGTTTGTTTAGCTTGTTAAAGCGTTTTGTTTGTCAAGTTCGTTGAGTTGTTAAAGCGTTTTGTTTGCTCTGTGTGGATTGAATAGACTATATATATGTACATTTAATTAACCGTAACCATGGAAATTTGAAAGAAGAAAATTGTTGTCTCTCCTTCGTTCTTTACCCGGTACATGGTCATTGGAAACGTGGTTGGATCTAACTAAACCGTGACCCCACACACCGTGACCCCACACACCGTGACCCCACACACCGTGACCCCACACACCGTGACCCTACACACTGTGACCCCACACACCGTGACCCTACACACCGTGACCCCACACACCGTGACCCCACACACCGTGACCCCACACACTGTGACCCCACACACCGTGACCCCACACATCGTGACCCCACACACCGTCTGTGACCCTACACACCGTGACCCTACACACCGTGACCCTACACACCGTGACCCTACACACCGTGACCCCACACACCGTGACCCTACACACCGTGACCCCACACACCGTGACCCTACACACCGTGACCCTACACACCGTGACCCTACACACCGTGACCCTACACACCGTGACCCTACACACCGTGACCCCACACACCGTGACCCTACACACCGTGACCCTACACACCGTGACCCTACACACCGTGACCCCACACACTGTGACCCCACACACCGTGACCCCACACACCGTGACCCCACACACCGTGACCCCACATACCGTGACCCCACACACTGTGACCCCACACACTGTGACCCCACACACCGTGACCCCACACACCGTGACCCCACATACCGTGACCCCACACACTGTGACCCTACACACCGTGACCCCACACACCGTGACCCTACACACCGTGACCCCACACACCGTGACGCTACATACCGTGACCCTACACACCGTGACCCCACATACCGTGACCCTACACACCGTGACGCTACACACCGTGACCCTACACACCGTGACCCTACACACCGTGACCCTACACACCGTGACCCTACACACTGTGACCCTACACACCGTGACCCTACACACCGTGACCCCACACACCGTGACCCTACACACCGTGACCCCACATACCGTGACCCTACACACCGTGACCCCACACACCGTGACCCCACACACCGTGACCCCACACACCGTGACCCTACACACCGTGACCCCACACACCATTACACACCATTACACACCATTACCCTCCCTCCTTCTCCTTCTCAGTATCACCTTCTTCCCCTCCCTCCCTCCCTCCCTCCCTCCCTCCCTCCCTCCCTCCCTCCCTCCCTCCTCCCCCCTCCCTCCCTCCCTCCCTCCCTCCCTCCCTCCCTCCCTCCCTCCCCCTCCCTCCCTCCCTCCCTCCCTCTCCTCAGTATCACCTTCTTCCTCTCCCCTCCCTCCCTCCCTCCCTTCTCCTCCTCAGTATCACCTTCTTCCTCCACTACATCACACACATCATTTCTACTCCAGGATTCTAAAACGTTTATTTTACTTCCTGAACTCTGAAAGCTGCTGTCACTGCAACGCGATGTATTTGTCTGTGATTGGTTAATTCTGCCTTCCATCCCCACACGGAGCGGTACTCCCCCCGTTGAGTTGACTACCTAACCTTGCCCACTGAAGGACAAGCTGAGGATGTAATGCAGTCAGCCTGGAGTAGTCTCTCACTGGGTATGTCCCAAATGGCACCCTCATCCCGATATAGTTCACTGTATAGGGACTCTGACCAGAGCCCTATGGGTCCTGGTCAATAGTAGTGAAATATATAGGGATTATGACCACAGCCCTGTGGGACTCCCTATGGGTCCTGGTCAATAGTAGTGAAATATATAGGGATTATGACCACAGCCCTGTGGGACTCCCTATGGGCCCTGGTCAATAGTAGTGAAATATATAGGGATTATGACCACAGCCCTGTGGGACTCCCTATGGGCCCTGGTTAATAGTAGTGCACTAGTGTATATAGTGAAAAGGGTGCCGTCTGGGAATGAGCCACAGATATTGATTGCTTCTTCAGACTTCCTCTCTCCTCTTCCCCCCTCTCTCCTTTTCTCTCCTCCTCCTCTTCTCTCCTCCTCTCCTCCTCTCTCCTCCCCTCCTCTTCTCCTATCTCTTCTTCTCTCCTCCCCTCCTCTCTCCTCCTCTCTTCTTCTCTCCTCTCCTCTCCTCCACTCCTCTCCTCCTCTCTCTTCTTCTCTCCTCCCCTCTCCTCTTCTCTCCTCCTCTCCCTCTCTTCTGCCTGAGCAAACACTTAAGCTGTTATTGCTCTGCTCATGTGTTGTACTGTGCTCCACGGCAATGTGGCAGCCCACTGTTGATAGAGCTCACGCAGGGAGGGAGGGAGGGAGGGGAGGATGGAGGGAGGGAGGGAGAGGAGAGGAGAGGAGAGAGAGAGAGAGAGAGAGAGAGAGAGAGAGAGAGAGAGAGGAGAGAGAGAGAGAGAGAGAGAGAGAGACAGAGAGACAGAGAGAGAGACAGAGAGAGACTGCTGCCTGTGCTGAGCTGAGCTGCCCTCCAGTTGTGATGTTTGTATGTGATGGATAATGTAGTCTGAACAAGCAAGCAGGGGAAGTGTCTCTGCTACTGTATGGACCAATTATGGAGATCCTCTACATGTACGTGTGAACCATTGGGAGAGAGAGAGACGAGCTACAGCTGAATATTGGAACAGAGCCTTGTTGATTGGCTTAGATGATTTACTTCAAAATATTGTGTTGTGTGTGTGTGCGTGTGTGTGTCTATCAGGATATTCATTGACTTACCAAGCCATTCCTACTATGCTGTGTGTGTGTGTGTGTGTGTGTGTGTGTGTGTGTGTGTGTGTGTGTGTGTGTGTGTGTGTGTGTGTGTGTGTGTGTGTGTGTGTGTGTGTGTGTGTGTGTGTGTGTGTGTGTGTGTGTGTGTGTGTGTGTGTGTGTGTCTATCAGGATATTCATTGACTTACCAAGCCATTCCTACTATGCTGTGTGTTGTGTGTGTGTGTGTGTGTGTGTGTGTGTGTGTGTGTGTGTGTGTGTGTGTGTGTGTGTGTGTGTGTGTGTGTGTGTGTGTGTGTGTTATAAGAAAAGGTTTATATATATCTCAGGAAAAGGACATGTTTGTCTCTCAGGAAAAGGACATGTTTGACTCAGGAAAAGGACATGTTTGACTCTCAGAAAAAGGACATGTTTGTCTCTCAGGAAAAGGACATGTTTGTCTCTCAGAAAAAGGACATGTTTGACTCAGGAAAAGGACATGTTTGACTCTCAGGAAAAGGACATGTTTGACTCAGAAAAAGGACATGTTTGACTCTCAGAAAAAGGACATGTTTGACTCAGGAAAAGGACATGTTTGACTCTCAGGAAAAGGACATGTTTGACGCAGGAAAAGGACATGTTTGACTCTCAGAAAAAGGACATGTTTGACTCTGAAAAGGACATGTTTGACTCTCAGGAAAAGGACATGTTTGACTCTCAGGAAAAGGACATGTTTGACTCTCAGGAAAAGGACATGTTTGACTCTCAGGGAAAAGGACATGTTTGACTCTCAGGAAAGGACATGTTTGACTCTCAGAAAAAGGACATGTTTGACTCTCAGGAAAAGGACATGTTTGACTCTCAGGAAAAGGACATGTTTGTCTCTCAGGAAAAGGACATGTTTGACTCTCAGGAAAAGGACATGTTTGACTCTCAGGAAAAGGGGACATGTTTGACTCTCAGGAAAGGACATGTTTGACTCTCAGGAAAAGGACATGTTTGACTCTCAGGAAAAGGACATGTTTGACTCTTGGAAAAGGACATAAAGCGACTCTCAGGAAAACGTGTTGGTGAATCAAGTCAAATCAAA
>NW_026287364.1:0-28457 GCF_023373465.1 Oncorhynchus keta | reverse complement strand
CATTGTACTTCGTTCAGTTACGTATTGCTTACTGTACTGTTGGAGCTAGAAACAAACAATATATATTACTGTACTGTTGGTACTAGAAACACAAACATTATATGTATTACAATAGGAACTAGAAACATTATATATTACTGTAGGAACTAGAAACATTATATATTGCTGTACTGTTGAATTAGAAACATTATGTATTACTGTACTGTAGGAACTAGAAACATTATATATTACTGTACTGTAGGAACTAGAAACATTATATATTACTGTACTGTCGGAACTAAACATTATATATTACTGTACTGGAACTAGAAACATTATATATTACTGTACTGGAACTAGAAACATTATATATTACTGTACTGTAGGAACTAGAAACATTATATATTACTGTACTGTAGGAACTAGAAACTAGAAACATTAGGAACTAGAAACATATATTACTGTAGGGAACTAGAAACATTATATATTACTGTACTGTAGGAACTAGAAACATTATATATTACTGTACTGTAGAAATCCATTATAAACTGTTATAGAAACATTATATATTGTACTAGAAACATTATATATTACAGGAACTAGAAACATTATATATTACTGTACTGTAGGAACTAGAAACATTATATATTACTGTACTGTAGGAACTAGAAACATTATACATTACTGAACTAGAAACATTATATATTACTGTACTGTAGGAACTAGAAACATTATGTATTACTGTAGGAACTAGAAACATAGGAATTACTAGGAACTAGAAAACATTATATATTACTGTACTGTAGGAACTAGAAACATATATATTACTGTTGAAACTAGAAACATTATATATTACTGTACTAGGAACTAGAAACATTATATATTACTGTACTGTTGGAACTAGAAACATTATATATAGAAACATACTGTGTAGGAACTAGAAACATTATATATTACTGTACTGTAGGAACTAGAAACATTATATATTACTGTACTGTAGGAACTAGAAACACAAACATTATATATTACTGTACTGTTGGAACTAGAAACATTATATATTACTGTACTTATATATTACTGAACTAGAAACATTATGTATTACTGTACTGTTGGAACTAGAAACATTATGGCTTACTGTACTGAAACATTATATATTACTGGAACTAGAAACATTATATATTACTGTACTGTAGGAACTAGAAACATTATGTATTACTGTACTGTTGGAACTGGAACTGGCAAGACTAGAAACATTATGTATTACTGTACTGTTGGAACTAGAAACATTATGTATTACTGTACTGTAGGAACTAGAAACATTATGTATATTACTGTATTACTGTACTGTTGAACTAGAAACATTATATATTATCATGCTGTAGGAACTAGAAACACAAACATTATGTATTACTGTACTGTTGGAACTAGAAACATTATGTATTACTGTACTGTAGAACTAGAAACACAAACATTATGTATTACTGTACTGTTGGAACTAGAAACATTATGTATTACTGTACTGTTGGAACTAGAAACATTATGTATTACTGTACTGTTGGAACTAGAAACATTATGTATTACTGTACTGTTGGAACTAGAAAGCATTATGTATTACTGGAACTAGAAACATTATGTATTACTGTACTGTTGGAACTAGAAACATTATGTATTACTGTACTGTAGAACTAGAAACATTATATATTACTGTACTGTAGGAACTAGAAACATTATGTAACATTATGTATATACTGTACTGTAGGAACTAGAAACATTATGTATTACTGTACTGTAGGAACTAGAAACACAAAACATTATATATTACTGTACTGTTGGAACTAGAAACATTATGTATTACTGTACTGTAGGAACTAGAAACATTATGTAGTACTGTAGAACTACATTATGTATTACTGTACTGTTGAACTAGAAACATTATGTATTACTGTACTGTAGGAACTAGAAACATTATATATTACTGTACTGTAGGAACTAGAAACAGTACTGTAAACATTATGTATTACTGTACTGTAGGAACTAGAAACATTATATATTACTGTATTAGGAACTAGTACTGTACTGTAGGAACTAGAAACAAACTGTATTATGTATTACTGAAACATTATATTACTGTTGGAACTAGAAACATTATGTATTACTGTACTGTAGGAACTAGAAACATTATATATTACTGTACTGTAGGAACTAGAAACATTATATATTACTGTACTGTAGGAACTAGAAACATTATATATTACTGTACTGTAGGAACTAGAAACATTATATATTACTGTACTGTAGGAACTAGAAACATTATATATTACTGTACTGTAGGAACTAGAAACATTATATATTACTGTACTGTAGGAACTAGAAACATTATATATTACTGTACTGTAGGAACTAGAAACATTATATATTACTGTACTGTAGGAACTAGAAACATTATGTATTACTGTACTAGAAACATTATATATTACTGTACTGTAGGAACTAGAAACTAGAAACATTATATATTACTGTACTGTAGGAACTAGAAACATTATATATTACTGTACTGTAGGAACTAGAAACATTATATTACTGTACTGTAGGAACTAGAAACATTATATTACTGTAGGAACTAGAAACATTATATATTACTGTACTGTATAACTAGAAACATTATATATTACTGTACTGTAGGAACTAGAAACATTATATATTACTGTACTGTAGAACTAGAAACATTATTACTGTATTACTGTATATTACTGTAGGAACTAGAAACATTATATATTACTGTACTGTAGGAACTAGAAACATTATATACTGTAACTAGAAACATTATACATTACTGTAGGAACTAGAAACATTATATATTACTGTACTGTAGGAACTAGAAACTGTATGTAGGAACTATTATATATTACTGTACTGTAGGAACTAGAAACATTATGTATTACTGTACTGTAGGAACTAGAAACATTATATATTACTGTAGGAACTAGAAACAATTATATATTACTGTTGGAACTAGAAACATTATATATTACTGTACTGTAGGAACTAGAAACATTATATATTACTGTACTGTTGGAACTAGAAACATTATATATTACTGTAGGAACTAGAAACATTATATATTACTGTACTGTAGGAACTAGAAACATTATATATTACTGTACTGTAGGAACTAGAAACACAAACATTATATATTACTGTTGGAACTAGAAACATTATGTATTATGTACTGTTGGAACTAGAAACATTATGTATTACTGTACTGGGAACTAGAAACATTATGTATTACTGTACTGTTGGAACTAGAAACATTATATATTACTGTACTGTTGGAACTAGAAACATTATGTATTATTACTGTTGGAACTAGAAACATTATGTATTACTGTAGTTGAACTAGAAACATTATATATTACTGTACTGTTGGAACTAGAAACATTATATATATACTGTACTGTAGGAACTAGAAACATTATATATTACTGTACTGTAGGAACTAGAACACAAACATTATGAAACACTGTATATATTACTGTACTGTAGGAACTAGAAACATTATATATTACTGTAGGAACTAGAAACATTATATATGTTGGAACTAGAAACATTATGTATTACTGTACTGGAACTAGAAACATTATGTATTACTGTACTGTAGGAACTAGAAACATTATATATTACTGTAGGGAACTAGAAACATTATATATTACTGTACTGTTGGAACTAGAAACATTATATATTACTGTAGGAACTAGAAACATTATGTATTACTGTACTGTTGGAACTAGAAACATTATGTATTACTGTACTGTAGGAACTAGAAACATTATATATTACTGTAGTAGAACTAGAAACATTATATATTACTGTACTGTAGGAACTAGAAACATTATATATTACTGTACTGTAGGAACTAGAAACATTATATATTACTGTAGGAACTAGAAACATTATATATTACTGTACTGTAGGAACTAGAAACATTATATATGTACTGTAGGAACTAGAAACATTATATACTGTACTGTAGGAACTAGAAACATTATATATTACTGTACTGTAGGAACTAGAAACATTATATATTACTGTAGGAACTAGAAACATTATATATTACTGTACTGTAGGAACTAGAAACATTATATATTACTGTTGTAGGAACTAGAAACATTATGTATTATGTACTGTAGGAACTAGAAACATTATATATTACTGTACTGTAGGAACTAGAAACATTATATATTACTGTACTGTAGGAACTAGAAACATTATATATTACTGTACTGTAGGAACTAGAAACATTATGTATTACTGTACTGTAGGAACTAGAAACATTATATATTACTGTACTGTAGGAACTAGAAACATTATATATTACTGTACTGTAGGAACTAGAAACATTATATTACTGTACTGTAGGAACTAGAAACATTATATATTACTGTACTGTAGGAACTAGAAACATTATATATTAACTAGAAACATATATAGGAACTAGAAACATTATATATTACTGTAGGAACTAGAAACATTATATATTACTGTACTGTAGGAACTAGAAACATTATATATTACTGTACTGTAGGAACTAGAAACATTATATATTACTGTACTGGAACTAGAAACATATATATTACTGAAACTAGAAACATTATGTATTACTGTACTGTAGGAACTAGAAACATTATATATTACTGTAGTAGAACTAGAAACATTATATATTACTGTACTGTAGGAACTAGAAAACATTATATATTACTGTTGGAACTAGAAACATTATATATTACTGTAGGAACTAGAAACATTATATATTACTGTACTGTAGGAACTAGAAACATTATATACTTACTGTAGGAACTAGAAACATTATATATTACTGTAGAACTAGAAACATTATATATTACTGTACTGTAGGAACTAGAAACATTATATATTACTATAGGAACTAGAAACATTATATATTACTGTACTGTAGGAACTAGAAACATTATATATTACTGTACTGTAGGAACTAGAAACATTATATATTACTGTACTAGGAACTAGAAACATTATATATTACTGTACTGTAGAACTAGAAACATTATATATTACTGTAGGAACTAGAAACATTATATATTACTGTACTGTAGGAACTAGAAAATTATATATTACTAGGAACTAGAAACATTATATATTACTGTAGGAACTAGAAACATTATATATTACTAGAACTGTAGGAACTAGAAACATTATATATTACTGTAGGAACTAGAAACATTATATATTACTGTACTGTAGGAACTAGAAACATTATATATTACTGTACTTAGAAACATTATATATATTACTGTAGGAACTAGAAACATTATATATTACTGTACTGTAGGAACTAGAAACATTATATATTACTGTAGGAACTAGAAACATTATATATTACTGTACTAGAAACATTATATTACTGTTGGAACTAGAAACATTATATATTACTGTAGGAACTAGAAACATTATATATTACTGTACTGTAGGAACTAGAAACATTATATATTACTGTACTGTAGGAACTAGAAACATTATATATTACTGTACTGTAGGAACTAGAAACATTATATATTACTGTACTGTAGGAACTAGAAACATTATATATTACTGTACTGTAGGAACTAGAAACATTATATATTACTGTACTGTAGGAACTAGAAACATTATATATTACTGTACTGTAGGAACTAGAAACATTATATTTACTGTACTGTAGGAACTAGAAACATTATATATTACTGTACTGTAGGAACTAGAAACATTATATATTACTGTAGGAACTAGAAACATTATATATTACTGTAGGAGCTAGAAACATTATGTATTACTGTACTGTAGGAACTAGAAACATTATATATTACTGTACTGTAGGAACTAGAAACATTATGTATTACTGTAGGAACTAGAAACATTATATATTACTGTAGGAACTAGAAACATTATATATTACTGTAGGAACTAGAAACATTATATATTACTGTAGGAACTAGAAACATTATATATTACTGTAGGAACTAGAAACATTATATATTACTGTACTGTTGAACTAGAAACATTATATATTACTGTACTGTTGGAACTAGAAACATTATATATTACTGTACTGTAGGAACTAGAAACATTATATATTACTGTACTGTAGGAACTAGAAACATTATATATTACTGTACTGTAGGAACTAGAAACATTATATATTACTGTACTGTAGGAACTAGAAACATTATATATTACTGTACTGTAGGAACTAGAAACATTATATATTACTATTAGGAACTAGAAACATTATATATTACTGTAGGAACTAGAAACATTATATATTACTGTAGGAACTAGAAACATTATATATTACTGTACTGTAGAACTAGAAACAACTAGAAACATTATATATTACTGTAGGAACTAGAAACATTATATATTACTGTAGGAACTAGAAACATTATATATTACTGTACTGTAGGAACTAGAAACATTATATATTACTGTACTGTTGGAACTAGAGAAACATTATATATTACTGTACTGTAGGAACTAGAAACATTATATATTACTGTACTGTAGGAACTAGAAACATTATATATTACTGTAGGAGGAACTAGAAACATTATATATTACTGTACTGTAGGAACTAGAAACATTATATATTACTGTACTGTAGGAACTAGAAACATTATATATTACTGTACTGTTGGAACTAGAAACATTATATATTACTGTACTGGGAACTAGAAACATTATATATTACTGTAGGAACTAGAAACATTATATATTACTGTACTGTAGGAACTAGAAACATTATATATTACTGTAGGAACTAAAACATTATATATTACTGTAGGAACTAGAAACATTATATATTACTGTAGGAACTAGAAACATTATATATTACTGTAGGAGGAACTAGAAACATTATATATTACTGTAGGAACTAGAAACATTATATATTACTGTAGGAACTAGAAACATTATATATTACTGTACTGTAGGAACTAGAAACATTATATATTACTGTACTGTAGGAACTAGAAACATTATATATTACTGTACTGTAGGAACTAGAAACATTATATCTGTTTATTCCACTAGAAACATTATATATTACTGTACTGTAGGAACTAGAAACATTATATATTACTGTACTGTAGGAACTAGAAACATTATATATTACTGTACTGTAGGAACTAGAAACATTATATATTACTGTACTGTAGGAACTAGAAACATTATATATTACTGTACTGTAGGAACTAGAAACATTATATATTACTGTAGGAACTGGAACTAGGAAACATTATATATTACTGTAGGAACTAGAAACATTATATATTACTGTACTGCTGCAGGAACTAGAAACATTATATATTACTGTTGGAACTAGAAACATTATATATTACTGTAGGAACTAGAAACATTATATTACTGTACTGGAACTAGAACTAGAAACATTATATATTACTGTACTGTAGGAACTAGAAACATTATATATTACTAGAAACATTATATATTACTGTAGGGAACTAGAAACATTATATATTACTGTACTGGGAACTAGAAACATTATATATTACTGTACTGTAGGAACTAGAAACATTATATATTACTGTACTGTAGGAACTAGAAAAATTGTATATTACTGTAGGAACTAGAAACATTATATATTACTGTACTGTAGGAACTAGAAACATTATAGAAACATTATATATTACTGTACTGTCGGAACTAGAAACATTATATATTACTGTACTGTAGGAACTAGAAACATTATATATTACTGTACTGTTGGAACTAGAAACATTATATATTACTGTACTGTTGGAACTAGAAAACATTATATATTACTGTACTGTAGGAACTAGAAACATTATACATTACTGTAGGAACTAGTACTGTACTGTGAACTTAAGGAAACATTATATATTACTGTACTGTTGGAGCTAGAAACATTATATATTACTGTACTGTTGGAACTAGAAACATTATATATTACTGTACTGTAGGAACTAGAAACATTATATATTACTGTAGGAACTAGAGCATTATATTACTGAATAGGAACTAGAAACATTATATATTACTGTAGGAACTAGAAACATTATATATTACTGTAGGAACTAGAAACATTATATATTACTGTAGGAACTAGAAACATTATATATTACTGTAGGGAACTAGAAACATTATATATATTACTGTAGGAACTAGAAACATTATATATTACTGTAGGAACTAGAAACATTATGTATTACTGGAGCTAGAGAAACATTATATATTACTGTAGGAACTAGAAACATATATATTACTGTAGGAACTAGAAACATATATTACTGTAGAACTAAAATTATATATTACTGTAGTCGGAACTAGAAACATTATATATATATTACTGTAGGAACTAGAAACATTATGTATTACTGTACTGTAGGAACTAGAAACATTATATATTACTGTACTGTAGGAACTAGAAACATTATATATTACTGTACTGTAGGAACTAGAAACATTATATATTACTGTACTGTAGGAACTAGAAACATTATATATATTACTGTAGGAACTAGAAACATTATATATTACTGTACTGTAGGAACTAGAAACATTATATATTACTGTAGGAACTAGAAACATTATATATTACTGTAGGAACTAGAAACATTATATATTACTGTACTGTGGGAACTAGAAACATTATATATTACTGTAGGAACTAGAAACATTATATATTACACAATGGGGGCAAGAAACATTATATATTACTGTAGGAACTACTAACATTATATATTACTGTACTGTAGGAACTAGAAACATTATATATTACTGTAGGAACTAGAAACATTATATATTACTGTAGGAGCTAGAAACATTATATATTTTGTACTGTAGGAACTAGAAACATTATATATTACTGTACTGTAGGAACTAGAAACATTTATATATTACTGTACTGTAGGAACTAGAAACAATTATATATTACTGTATTAGGAACTAGAAACATTATATTATATTACTGGAACTACAAAACATTATATTACTGTAGGAACTATTAACATTATATATTACTGGTATTAACTAGAAACATATATATATTACTGTAGGAGCTATATTTACTGTAACATTATGTATTACTGTACTTTGTAGGAACTAGAAACATTATATATTACTGTACTTAGGAACTAGAAACATTATGTATTACTAGTAGGAACTAGAAACATTATATATTACTGTAGGAACTAGAAGCATTATATATTATACTGTAGGAACTAAACATTATATATTACTGTAGGAACTAGAACATTATATATTACTGTAGGAACTAGAAACATTATATATATTACTGTACTGTTGGAACTAGAAACATTATATATTACTGTACTGCAGGAACTAGAAAGTATTATATATTACTGTACTGTCGGAACTAGAAACATTATATATTACTGTTTTCTGTAGGAACTAGAAACATTATATATTACTGTACTGTATATTACTAGAAACATTATATATTACTGTACTATATATTACTAGAAACATTATATATTACTGTACTGTAGGAACTAGAAACATTATATATTACTGTACTGTAGGAACTAGAAACATTATATATTACTGTACTGTAGGAACTAGAAACATTATATATTACTGTACTGTCGGAACTAGAAACATTATATATTACTGTACTGTAGGAACTACAGAAACATTATATATTACTGTACTGTAGGAACTAGAAAACATTATATATTACTGTACTGTAGGAACTAGAAACATTATATATTACTGTAGGAACTAGAAACATTATATATTACTGTAGGAGCTAGAAACATTATTATTGCTGTACTCTAGGAACTAAGGCCAAAATTATATATTACTGTACTGTAGGAACTAGAAACATTATGTATTACTGTAGGAACTAGAAACATTATATATTACTGTAGGAACTAGAAACATTATATATTACTGTAGGAACTAGAAACATTATATATTACTGTAGGAACTAAACATTATATATTACTGTACTGTTGGAACTAGAAACATTATATATTACTGTAGGAACTAGAAACATTATATATTACTGTACTGTTGGAACTAGAAACATTATATATTACTGTACTGTAGGAACTGAAACATTATATATATTACTGTACTGTTAGGAACTAGAAACATTATATATTACTGTACTGTAGGAACTAGAAACATTATATATTACTGTACTGTAGGAACTAGAAACATTATATATTACTGTACTGTACTGGAACTAGAAACATTATATATTACTGTACTGTAGGAACTAGAAACATTATTTATTACTGTACTGTAGGAACTAGAAACATTGTATATTACTGTAGGAACTAGAAACATTATATATTACTGTACTGTAGGAACTAGAAACATTATATATTACTGTAGGAACTAGAAACATTATATATTACTGTACTGTCGGAACTAGAAACATTATATATTACTGTACTGTCGGAACTAGAAACATTATATATTACTGTACTGTTGGAGCTAGAAACATTATATATTACTGTACTGTTGGAACTAGAAACATTATATATTACTGTACTGTAGGAACTAGAAACATTATACATTACTGTAGGAACTAGAAACATTATATATTACTGTACTGTCGGAACTAGAAACATTATATATTACTGTAGGAACTAGAAACATTATATATTACTGTAGGAACTAGAAACATTATATATTACTGTACTGTAGGAACTAGAAACATTATATATTACTGTAGGAACTAGAAACATTATATATTACTGTAGGAGCTAGAAACATTATGTATTACTGTAGGAACTAGAAACATTATATATTACTGTAGGAACTAGAAACATTATATATTACTTAGGAACTAGAAACATATATTACTGTAGGAACTAAACATTATATATTACTGTACTGTCGGAACTAGAAACATTATATATTACTGTAGGAACTAGAAACATTATGTATTACTGTACTGTAGGAACTAGAAACATTATATATTACTGTACTGTAGGAACTAGAAACATTATATATTACTGTACTGTAGGAACTAGAAACATTATATATTACTGTACTGTAGGAACTAGAAACATTATATATTACTGTAGGAACTAGAAACATTATATATTACTGTACTGTAGGAACTAGAAACATTATATATTACTGTAGGAACTAGAAACATTATATATTACTGTAGGAACTAGAAACATTATATATTACTGTACTGTAGGAACTAGAAACATTATATATTACTGTAGGAACTAGAAAACATTATATATTACTGTAGGAACTAGAAACATTATATATTACTGTAGGAACTAGAAACATTATATATTACTGTACTGTAGGAACTAGAAAACATTATATATTACTGTAGGAACTAGAAACATTATATATTACTGTAGGAACTAGAAACATTATATATTACTGTAGGAGCTAGAAACATTATATATTACTGTACTGTAGGAACTAGAAACATTATATATTACTGTACTGTAGGAACTAGAAAACATTATATATTACTGTACTGTAGGAACTAGAAACATTATATATTACTGTACTGTTGGAACTAGAAACATTATGTATTACTGTAGGAACTAGAAACATTATATATTACTGTAGGAACTAGAAACATTATATTTACTGTAGGAACTAAACATTATATATTACTGTAGGAGCTAGAAACATTATGTATTACTGTACTGTAGGAACTAGAAACATTATATATTACTGTACTGTAGGAACTAGAAACATTATGTATTACTGTAGGAACTAGAAACATTATATATTACTGTAGGAACTAGAAACATTATATATTACTGTAGGAACTAAACATTATATATTACTGTAGGAACTAGAAACATTATATATTACTGTAGGAACTAGAAACATTATATATTACTGTACTGTTGGAACTAGAAACATTATATATTACTGTACTGTAGGAACTAGAAACATTATATATTACTGTACTGTCGGAACTAGAAACATTATATATTACTGTACTGTAGGAACTAGAAACATTATATATTACTGTACTGTAGGAACTAGAAACATTATATATTACTGTACTGTAGGAACTAGAAACATTATATATTACTGTACTGTAGGAACTAGAAACATTATATATTACTGTACTGTAGGAACTAGAAACATTATATATTACTGTACTGTAGGAACTAGAAACATTATATATTACTGTACTGTAGGAACTAGAAACATTATGTATTACTGTAGGAACTAGAAACATTATATATTACTGTAGGAACTAGAAACATTATATATTACTGTAGGAACTAAACATTATATATTACTGTAGGAACTAGAAACATTATATATTACTGTAGGAACTAGAAACATTATATATTACTGTACTGTAGGAACTAGAAACATTATATATTACTGTAGGAACTAGAAACATTATATATTACTGTAGGAGCTAGAAACATTATGTATTACTGTACTGTAGGAACTAGAAACATTATATATTACTGTACTGTAGGAACTAGAAACATTATGTATTACTGTAGGAACTAGAAACATTATATATTACTGTAGGAACTAGAAACATTATATATTACTGTAGGAACTAGAAACATTATATATTACTGTAGGAACTAAACATTATATATTACTGTACTGTTGGAACTAGAAACATTATATTACTGTAGGAACTAGAAACATTATATATTACTGTACTGTTGGAACTAGAAACATTATATATTACTGTACTGTAGGAACTAGAAACATTATATATTACTGTACTGTAGGAACTAGAAACATTATATATTACTGTACTGTAGGAACTAGAAACATTATATATTACTGTACTGTAGGAACTAGAAACATTATATATTACTGTACTGTAGGAACTAGAAACATTATTTATTACTGTACTGTAGGAACTAGAAACATTGTATATTACTGTAGGAACTAGAAACATTATATATTACTGTACTGTAGGAACTAGAAACATTATATATTACTGTAGGAACTAGAAACATTATATATTACTGTACTGTCGGAACTAGAAACATTATATATTACTGTACTGTCGGAACTAGAAACATTATATATTACTGTACTGTTGGAGCTAGAAACATTATATATTACTGTACTGTTGGAACTAGAAACATTATATATTACTGTACTGTAGGAACTAGAAACATTATACATTACTGTAGGAACTAGAAACATTATATATTACTGTACTGTCGGAACTAGAAACATTATATATTACTGTACTGTTGGAGCTAGAAACATTATATATTACTGTACTGTTGGAACTAGAAACATTATATATTACTGTACTGTAGGAACTAGAAACATTATATATTACTGTAGGAACTAGAAACATTATATATTACTGTAGGAACTAGAAACATTATATATTACTGTAGGAACTAGAAACATTATATATTACTGTAGGAACTAGAAACATTATATATTACTGTAGGAACTAGAAACATTATATATTACTGTACTGTAGGAACTAGAAACATTATATATTACTGTAGGAACTAGAAACATTATATATTACTGTAGGAGCTAGAAACATTATGTATTACTGTAGGAACTAGAAACATTATATATTACTGTAGGAACTAGAAACATTATATATTACTGTAGGAACTAGAAACATATATTACTGTAGGAACTAAACATTATATATTACTGTACTGTCGGAACTAGAAACATTATATATTACTGTAGGAACTAGAAACATTATGTATTACTGTACTGTAGGAACTAGAAACATTATATATTACTGTACTGTAGGAACTAGAAACATTATATATTACTGTACTGTAGGAACTAGAAACATTATATATTACTGTACTGTAGGAACTAGAAACATTATATATTACTGTAGGAACTAGAAACATTATATATTACTGTACTGTAGAACTAGAAACATTATATATTACTGTAGGAACTAGAAACATTATATATTACTGTAGGAACTAGAAACATTATATATTACTGTAGGAACTAGAAACATTATATATTACTGTAGGAACTAGAAACATTATATATTACTGTAGGAACTAGAAACATTATATATTACTGTAGGGAACTAGAAACATTATATATTACTGTACTGTAGGAACTAGAAACATTATATATTACTGTAGGAACTAGAAACATTATATATTACTGTAGGAACTAGAAACATTATATATTACTGTAGGAGCTAGAAACATTATATATTACTGTACTGTAGGAACTAGAAACATTATATATTACTGTAGGAACTAGAAACATTATGTATTACTGTACTGTAGGAACTAGAAACATTATATATTACTGTACTGTTGGAACTAGAAACATTATATATTACTGTAGGAACTAGAAACATTATATATTACTGTACTGTAGGAACTAGAAACATTATATATTACTGTAGGAACTAGAAACATTATATATTACTGTACTGTAGGAACTAGAAAGACAAACATTCGCTGCACCTGTTATGATATCTGTGTACTTAACTGATTAGAAATATTGAGTCCATGTTGCATCATGCTAGCTATGTGTTGTGTAACTGTTAGTTACTGGGTACAGCAGGGGAACTGGGGTTAGCTACTGGGTACAGCAGGGGAACTGGGGTTAGCTACTGGGTACAGCAGGGGAACTGGGATTAGCTCCTGGGTACAGCAGGGGAACTGGGGTTAGCCGCAGGGGAACTGGGGTTAGCTCCTGGGTACCGCAGGGGAACTGGGGTTAGCTACTGGGTACAGCAGGGGAACTGGGGTTAGATACTGGGTACAGCAGGGGAACTGGGGTTAGCTACTGGGTACAGCAGGGGAACTGGGGTTAGATACTGGGTACAGCAGGCGAACTGGGGTTAGATACTGGGTACAGCAGGGGAACGGGGATTAGATACTGGGTACAGCAGGGGAACTGGGGATTAGCTACTGGGTACAGCAGGGGAACTGGGGTTAGATACTGGGTACAGCAGGGGAACTGGGGTTAGCTACTGGGTACAGCAGGGGAACTGGGGTTAGATACTGGGTACAGCAGGCGAACTGGGGTTAGATACTGGGTTACAGCAGGGGAACTGGGATTAGCTAAGGGTACAGCAGGGGAACTGGGGTTAGCTACTGGGTACAGCAGGGGAACTGGGGTTAGCTACTGGGTACAGCAGGGGAACTGGGGTTAGCTACTGGGTACAGCAGGGGAACTGGGGTTAGATACTGGGTACAGCAGGCAACTGGGGTTAGCTCTGGTTACAGCAGGGGAACTGGGGTTAGATACTGGGTACAGCAGGGAACTGGGATTAGCTACTGGGTACAGCAGGGGAACTGGGGTTAGTCTCAGGGGAACTGGGGTTAGCTACTGGGTACAGCAGGGGAACTGGGGTTAGCTACTGGGTACAGCAGGCGAACTGGGGTTAGCTCCTGGTTACAGCAGGGGAACTGGGGTTAATACTGGGTACAGCAGGGGAACTGGGATTCAGCTACTGGGTACAGCAGGGGAACTGGGGTTAGTCTCAGGGGAACTGGGGTTAGCTACTGGGTACAGCAGGGAACTGGGGTTAGATACTGGGTACAGCAGGGGAACTGGGATTAGCTACTGGGTACTGATTAGCTACTGGGTATTGTTCAGCTATGTAGCAGGGGAACTGGGGCCAGTTCCAGGGTCTGTCTGGCCCTCAACACCGAACGTGTTTCTGTTGAATCAGCGTTACTCTGTGTGTGTGTGTGTGTGTGTGTGTGTGTGTGTGTGTGTGTGTGTGTGTGTGTGTGTGTGAAACAATATTAGCCACACACACACGCTGACACTCGCAGTGCCATGCAGGTCACTACACTGCTGTGCTCGTTAGCTACTGTTGTGCAGCTGTCCTGGGCAATGACGCAATCACACAATGGAACTCAACGGCACCACTAGCTAAGAAGTGTAGACTAGGATGTCCTTGTCCCGTTCGTGCTCTAGACTCCTTGTGGCGGGCCAGGATGTCCTTGTCCCCTTCGCGCTCTAGACTCCTTGTGGCGGGCCAGGATGTCCTTGTCCCCTTCGCGCTCTAGCGACTCCTTGTGGCGGGCCAGGATGTCCTTGTCCCGTTCGCGCTCTAGCGACTCCTTGTGGCGGGCCAGGATGTCCTTGTCCCGTTCGCGCTCTAGCGACTCCTTGTGGCGGGCCAGGATGTCCTTGTCCCGTTCGCGCTCTAGCGACTCCTTGTGGCGGGCCAGGATGTCCTTGTCCCCTTCGTACTCTAGCGACTCCTTGTGGCGGGCCAGGATGTCCTTGTCCCGTTCGTGCTCTAGACTCCTTGTGGCGGGCCAGGTGCCTGTAAGCTGACTTCGGTCGCCAGCTGGAAGATATTTCCTCCGACACATTGGTGCGGCTGGCAGTGTTTCCTCCGACACATTGGTGCGGCTGGCTTGGTGCGGCTGGCAGTGTTTCCTCCGGTGCGGCTGGCAGTGTGGCAGTGTGTCAAGAAGCAGTGCGGCTTGGCAGGGTCGTGTTTCGGAGGACTCACGGCTCTCGACCTTCGCCTCTCCTGAGTTCCGTACGGGAGTTGCAGCGATGGGACAAGACTGCACCTACCAATTTGGATATCACGAAATTGGGGAGAAAATTAGTTAAACGTTTAAATATTATTATTATTTTTTACAAAAGCTTGTTTTCTCTCGTCGCTCTGCATCAGACATATTGGTGAGCGATATGTTTGGAACATCAAATTGCACTAAAATGACAGTATTGAATCACAGTTTATATATAGAATCTCAATGCATATGGAGAATCGCAATACACATCATATTGGCACCTCGTGATATCGTATTGTGAGGTCCCTGGCAATTCCCAACCCTAATTATTATTGTTGATGTTATTTTTGTTGTGTGTAGATGTGCTTGGCCTGCCGGAGGGCAGCAACAGAAGACGGTGAAACTACCGTAGAGGGCAGCAACAGAAGACGGTGAAACTACCGTGGAGGGCAGCAACAGAAGACGGTGAAACTACCGTGGAGGGCAGCAACAGAAGACGGTGAAACTACCGTGGAGGGGAGCAACAGAAGACGGTGAAGCTACCGTGGAGGGCAGCAACAGAAGACTGTGAAACTACCGTGGAGGGGAGCAACAGAAGACTGTGAAGCTACCGTGGAGGGCAGCAACAGAAGACGGTGAAACTACCGTGGAGGGCAGCAACAGAAGACCTTCTCATGGCCTGCCAGTCTGTCTCCATCATCAACATGGACGAGCAGGCCCTGCTGGGGCTCAACCCTAATGCAGACGCCTGCTATAGGCAGAAGGTAAGTCTCATTACACTGTGTGTGTGTGTGTGTGTGTGTGTGCAGTTCATTCATGTGCTTGTAGAGGACAAATCTTGCGGATCCAAACGCGTTGGCTCCTGCAAATGATTCTCAGATCCCATGTAGACTGGTCTGGTCCATGTAGACTGGTCCATGTAGACTGAACTTGATCCAAGCGCATTGGCTCCTGCAAATGATTCTTAGAGCCATGTAGACTGTCCACCCAGGGACTTGAACCAGTGCTCTGTCTCGTCAGACTCTCCATCCATGGGACTTGAACCAGCGCTCTGTCTCGTCAGACTCTCCATCCGTGGGACTTGAACCAGTGCTCTGTCTCGTCAGGCTCTCCATCCGTGGGACTTGAACCAGTGCTCTGTCTCGTCAGACTCTCCATCCATGGGACTTGAACCAGTGCTCTGTCTCGTCAGGCTCTCCATCCATGGGACTTGAACCAGTGCTCTGTCTCGTCAGACTCTCCATCCATGGGACTTGAACCAGTGCTCTGTCTCGTTAGACCATCCATGGGACTTGAACCAGTGCTCTGTCTCGTCAGACCATCCATGGGACTTGAACCAGCGCTCTGTCTCGTCAGGCTCTCCATCCATGGGACTTGACAACCAGCGCTCTGTCTCGTCAGGCTCTCCATCCATGGGACTTGAACCAGTGCTCTGTCTCGTCAGGCTCTCCATCCATGGGACTTGAACCAGTGCTCTGTCTCGTCAGGCTCTCCATCCATGGGACTTGAACCAGTGCTCTGTCTCGTCAGACTCTCCATCCATGGGACTTGAACCAGTGCTCTGTCTCGTCAGACCATCCATGGGACTTGAACCAGCGCTCTGTCTCGTCAGACTCTCCATCCATGGGACTTGACAACCAGCGCTCTGTCTCGTCAGGCTCTCCATCCATGGGACTTGAACCAGTGCTCTGTCTCGTCAGGCTCTCCATCCATGGGACTTGACAACCAGCGCTCTGTCTCGTCAGGCTCTCCATCCATGGGACTTGAACCAGCGCTCTGTCTCGTCAGGCTCTCCATCCATGGGACTTGAACCAGTGCTCTGTCCCGTCAGACTCACCATCCATGGGACTTGAACCAGTGCTCTGTCCCGTCAGACTCACCATCCATGGGACTTGAACCAGTGCTCTGTCCCGTCAGACTCACCATCCATGGGACTTGAACCAGTGCTCTGTCCCGTCAGACTCACCATCCATGGGACTTGAACCAGTGCTCTGTCCCGTCAGACTCACCATCCAGGGGACTTGAACCAGTGCTCTGTCCCGTCAGACTCACCATCCAGGGACTTGAACCAGCGCTCTGTCTCGTCAGGCTCTTCATCCAGGGGACTTGAACCAGTGCTCTGTCTCGTCAGACTCTCCATCCAGGGGACTTGAACCAGCGCTCTGTCTCGTCAGACTCTCCATCCAGGGGACTTGACAAGTTCTCTCCGCATTAAGTTGTTATGTTGTAACTGGTGCTGTTTACAGAGACCAGTACCACTCAGGAAGTTAAACATGGCTACAGAAAGTCAATGAGTGGGTTTGAGCGGTTCGCTACAGACCAATAGGCCTCTATATACAGTAATATACACATTCTGTAATACAACAGCAATAGCTGTGGAACACAAGGCTTCCACCTGGGATCTGTTGTGGAACACAAGGCTTCCACCTGGGATCTGTTGTGGAACACAGGGCTTCCACCTGGGATCTGTTGTGGAACACAAGGCTTCCACCTGGGATCTGTTGTGGAACACAAGGCTTCCACCTGGGATCTGTTGTGGAACACAAGGCTTCCACCTGGGATCTGTTGTGGAACGCAAGGCTTCCACCTGGGATCTGTTGTGGAACACAAGGCTTCCACCTGGGATCTGTTGTGGAACACAAGGCTTCCACTTGGGATCTGTGGATCTGCTGTGGAACACAAGGCTTCCACCTGGAATCTGCGGTTCTGCTGTGGAACACAAGGCTTCCACCTGGAATCTGCGGTTCTGCTGTGGAACACAAGGCTTCCACCATGCTTTTTCAGATGTAGGCCTACACAGAAATACATGTCTAGGAGACCCACACCAACTCTGTGTCCTTGAGGCAGCCAACCAGCCAGCCAACCAGCCAGCCAACCAACCAACCAACCACCCAGCCAGCCAGCCAGCCTGCCTAACTTGTTCCCTCTCCTCTGTCAGCACGAGTGTTGTTATGGCTGGCTGTAGAATGGTGTAGTTAGGGGGTTGTGTGGCTGGCTGTAGAATGGGGGAGTTATGGGGGTTGTGTGGCTGGCTGTAGAATGGGGGAGTTATGGGGGTTGTGTGGCTGGCTGTAGAATTGAGGAGTTATGGGGTTGTGTGGCTGGCTGCAGAATGGGGAGTTAGGGGGTTTGTGTTGCTGGCTGTAGAATTGGGGAGTTATGGGGGTTGTGTGGCTGGCTGCAGAATGGGGGAGTTATGGGTGTTGTGTGGCTGGCTGTAGAATGGGGAGTTATGGGGTTTGTGTTCTCTCTCTCTCTCTGCTTCTGTTTCTCTCTCTGCTTCTGTTTCTCTCTCTCTGCTTCTGTTTCTCTCTCTCTCTGCTCCTGTTTCTCTCTCTCTGCTCCTGTTTCTCTCTCTGCTTCTATTTCTCTCTCTGCTCCTGTTTCTCTCTCTGCTTCTGTTTCTCTCTCTGCTTCTGTTTCTCTCTCTGCTTCTGTTTCTCTCTGCTTCTGTTTCTCTCTCTGCTCCTGTTTCTCTCTCTCTGCTTCTGTTTCTCTCTCTCTGCTTCTGTTTCTCTCTCTCTGCTTCTGTTTCTCTCTCTCTGCTCCTGTTTCTCTCTCTGCTTCTGTTTCTCTCTCTCTCTGCTCCTGTTTCTCTCTCTCTGCTTCTGTTTCTCTCTCTCTGCTCCTGTTTCTCTCTCTCTGCTTCTGTTTCTCTCTCTCTGCTTCTGTTTCTCTCTCTCTCTGCTTCTGTTTCTCTCTCTCTCTGCTTCTGTTTCTCTCTCTCTCTGCTTCTGTTTCTCTCTCTCTCTGCTTCTGTTTCTCTCTCTCTCTCTGCTTCTGTTTCTCTCTCTCTCTGCTTCTGTTTCTCTCTCTCTCTGCTTCTGTTTCTCTCTCTCTCTCTGCTTCTGTTTCTCTCTCTCTCTGCTTCTGTTTCTCTCTCTCTCTGCTTCTGTTTCTCTCTCTCTCTGCTTCTGTTTCTCTCTCTCTGCTTCTGTTTCTCTCTCTCTCTGCTTCTGTTTCTCTCTCTCTGCTTCTGTTTCTCTCTCTCTCTGCTTCTGTTTCTCTCTCTCTCTGCTTCTGTTTCTCTCTCTCTCTGCTTCTGTTTCTCTCTCTCTCTGCTTCTGTTTCTCTCTCTCTCTGCTCCTGTTTCTCTCTCTCTCTGCTCCTGTTTCTCTCTCTCTCTGCTCCTGTTTCTCTCTCTCTCTCTCTTTCTGTTTCTCTCTCTCTCTCTCTGCTTCTGTTTCTCTCTCTCTCTCTCTGCTTCTGTTTCTCTCTCTCTCTCTCTGCTTCTGTTTCTCTCTCTCTCTCTCTGCTTCTGTTTCTCTCTCTCTCTCTCTCTGCTTCTGTTTCTCTCTCTCTCTCTCTGCTTCTGTTTCTCTCTCTCTGCTTCTGTTTCTCTCTCTCTCTCTCTCTCTTCTGTTTCTCTCTCTCTCTCTCTGCTTCTGTTTCTCTCTCTCTCTCTGCTTCTGTTTCTCTCTCTCTCTCTCTGCTTCTGTTTCTCTCTCTCTCTCTCTGCTTCTGTTTCTCTCTCTCTCTCTCTGCTTCTGTTTCTCTCTCTCTCTCTCTGCTTCTGTTTCTCTCTCTCTCTCTCTGCTTCTGTTTCTCTCTCTCTCTCTCTGCTTCTGTTTCTCTCTCTCTCTCTCTGCTTCTGTTTCTCTCTCTCTCTCTCTCTGCTTCTGTTTCTCTCTCTCTCTCTCTGCTTCTGTTTCTCTCTCTCTCTCTCTGCTTCTGTTTCTCTCTCTCTCTCTCTCTGCTTCTGTTTCTCTCTCTCTCTCTCTCTGCTTCTGTTTCTCTCTCTCTCTCTCTCTGCTTCTGTTTCTCTCTCTCTCTCTCTCTCTGCTTCTGTTTCTCTCTCTCTCTCTCTGCTTCTGTTTCTCTCTCTCTCTCTCTCTGCTTCTGTTTCTCTCTCTCTCTCTGCTTCTGTTTCTCTCTCTCTCTCTCTCTGCTTCTGTTTCTCTCTCTCTCTGCTTCTGTTTCTCTCTCTCTCTCTCTTTCTGTTTCTCTCTCTCTGCTTCTGTTTCTCTCTCTCTGCTCCTGTTTCTCTGCTCCTGTTTCTCTCTCTCTGCTCCTGTTTCTCTCTCTGCTCCTGTTTCTCTCTCTCTGCTCCTGTTTCTCTCTGCTCCGCTCCTGTTTCTCTCTGCTCCGTTTCTCTCTCTGCTCCTGTTTCTCTCTCTGCTTCTGTTTCTCTCTCACTGCTCCTGTTTCTCCTCCTCAGGCGATGGTGTATTTTGAGCAGTTGAAGGAGTCCCAGGATGCCTGGGAGGTGTGTGCAGAGGCCCTGGCTAAAGGCATTTACAGGTGAGACCCATTAGTTGGTAGGATTCTGATTAGAGACGGTACAGTATCCTTCTAGTCAAACCTGGGAGGTTTCAGATTCCAACCTGTTCTACTGCTTTGTCTCCCTGTCGGTCCTTCTCTGGTCTCCCTGTTGGTCTCCCTGTTGGTCTCCCTGTTGGTCCTTCTCTGGTCTCCCTGTTGGTCTCCCTGTTGGTCTCCCTGTTGGTCCTTCTCTGGTCTCCCTGTTGGTCTCCCTGTTGGTCCTTCTCTGGACTCTGGTCTCCCTGTTGGTCCTTCTCTGGTCTCCCTGTTGGTCTCCCTGTTGGTCCTTCTCTGGACTCTGGTCTCCCTGTTGGTCTCCCTGTTGGTCCTTCTCTGGTCTCCCTGTTGGTCTCCCTGTTGGTCTCCCTGTTGGTCCTTCTCTGGTCTCCCTGTTGGTCTCCCTGTTGGTCCTTCTCTGGTCTCCCTGTTGGTCTCCCTGTTGGTCTCCCTGTTGGTCCTTCTCTGGTCTCCCTGTTGGTCTCCCTGTTGGTCTCTCTCTGGTCTCCCTGTTGGTCTCCCTGTTGGTCTCCCTGTTGGTCTCCCTGTTGGTCCTTCTCTGGTCTCCCTGTTGGTCCTTCTCTGGTCTCCCTGTTGGTCTCCCTGTTGGTCCTTCTCTGGTCTCCCTGTTGGTCTCCCTGTTGGTCTCCCTGTTGGTCCTTCTCTGGTCTCCCTGTTGGTCTCCCTGTTGGTCCTTCTCTGGTCTCCCTGTTGGTCTCCCTGTTGGTCTCCCTGTTGGTCCTTCTCTGGTCTCCCTGTTGGTCCTTCTCTGGTCTCCCTGTTGGTCTCCCTGTTGGTCCTTCTCTGGTCTCCCTGTTGGTCTCCCTGTTGGTCCTTCTCTGGTCTCCCTGTTGGTCTCCCTGTTGGTCCTTCTCTGGTCTCCCTGTTGGTCCTTCTCTGGTCTCCCTGTTGGTCTCCCTGTTGGTCTCCCTGTTGGTCCTTCTCTGGTCTCCCTGTTGGTCCTTCTCTGGTCTCCCTGTTGGTCTCCCTGTTGGTCTCCCTGTTGGTCTCCCTGTTGGTCCTTCTCTGGTCTCCCTGTTGGTCCTTATCTGGTCTCCCTGTTGGTCCTTATCTGGTCTCCCTGTTGGTCTCCCTGTTGGTCCTTCTCTGGTCTCCCTGTTGGTCTCCCTGTTGGTCTCCCTGTTGGTCCTTCTCTGGTCTCCCTGTTGGTCCTTCTCTGTTCACCCTGTTGGTCTCCCTGTTGGTCCTTATCTGGTCTCCTGTTGGTTCTTCTCTGGTCTCCCTGTTGGTCTCCCTGTTGGTCTCCCTGTTGGTTCTTCTCTGGTCTCCCTGTTGGTCTCCCTGTTGGTCTCCCTGTTGGTCCTTATCTGGTCTCCCTGTTGGTCTCCCTGTTGGTCCTTATCTGGTCTCCCTGTTGGTCCTTATCTGGTCTCCCTGTTGGTCTCCCTGTTGGTCCTTCTCTGGTCTCCTGTTTGTCTCCCTGTTGTTGGTCCTTCTCTGGTCTCCCTGTTGGTCTCCCTGTTGGTCCTTCTCTGGACTCTCAGTGACGACCCTGTGTTGTAATGTAATATCTTTATTAATCCCTCTCTCAGTGACGACCCTGTGTTGTATTGTAATATCTTTATTAATCCCTCTCTCAATGACGACCCTGTGTTGTATTGTAATATCTTTATTAATCTGTCGCTCAGTGACGACCCTGTGTTGTATTGTAATATCTTTATTAATCCTTCTCTCAGTGACGACCCTGTGTTGTATTGTAATATCTTTATTAATCCTTCGCTCAGTGACGACCCTGTGTTGTATTGTAATATCTTTATTAATCCTTCTCTCAGTGACGACCCTGTGTTGTATTGTAATATCTTTATTAATCCCTCCCTCAGTGACGACCCTGTGTTGTAATGTAATATCTTTATTAATCCCTCTCTCTGTGACCCTGTGTTGTATTGTAATATCTTTATTAATCCCTCTCTCAGTGACGACCCTGTGTTGTATTGTAATATCTTTATTAATCCTTCTCTCAGTGACGACCCTGTGTTGTATTGTAATATCTTTATTAATCCCTCCCTCAGTGACGACCCTGTGTTGTAATGTAATATCTTTATTAATCCCTCTCTCAGTGACGACCCTGTGTTGTATTGTAATATCTTTATTAATCCCTCTCTCAATGACGACCCTGTGTTGTATTGTAATATCTTTATTAATCTGTCGCTCAGTGACGACCCTGTGTTGTATTGTAATATCTTTATTAATCCTTCTCTCAGTGACGACCCTGTGTTGTATTGTAATATCTTTATTAATCCTTCGCTCAGTGACGACCCTGTGTTGTATTGTAATATCTTTATTAATCCTTCTCTCAGTGACGACCCTGTGTTGTATTGTAATATCTTTATTAATCCCTCCCTCAGTGACGACCCTGTGTTGTAATGTAATATCTTTATTAATCCCTCTCTCTGTGACGACCCTGTGTTGTATTGTAATATCTTTATTAATCCCTCTCTCAGTGACGACCCTGTGTTGTATTGTAATATCTTTATTAATCCCTCTCTCAGTGACGACCCTGTGTTGTATTGTAATATCTTTATTAATCCCTCCCTCAGTGACGACCCTGTGTTGTAATGTAATATCTTTATTAATCCCTCTCTCAGTGACGACCCTGTGTTGTATTGTAATATCTTTATTAATCCCTCTCTCAGTGACGGCCCTGTGTTGTAATGTAATATCTTTATTAATCCCTCTCTCAGTGACGACCCTGTGTTGTATTGTAATATCTTTATTAATCCTTCTCTCAGTGACGACCCTGTGTTGTATTGTAATATCTTTATTAATCCCTCTCTCAGTGACGACCCTGTGTTGTATTGTAATATCTTTATTAATCCCTCTCTCAGTGACGACCCTGTGTTGTATTGTAATATCTTTATTAATCCCTCTCTCAGTGACGACCCTGTGTTGTATTGTAATATCTTTATTAATCCCTCTCTCAGTGACGACCCTGTGTTGTATTGTAATATCTTTATTAATCCCTCTCTCAGTGACGACCCTGTGTTGTATTGTAATATCTTTATTAATCCCTCTCTCAGTGACGACCATGTGAAGTTCTTCTGTTTCCAAGTCCTGGAGCACCAGATCAAGTACAGGTGAGAGGAGGGGAAGGAGAGGATGGATGGATGGATGAATTAGGAAGTCTGTGATAATATGTTGACTGTTCCTCCATGACTCCAGATAACAGCTAATGCTGTCACCTTTTCCCATGCTTTCACAGTAGGGCATTAAAGTACTGTCACCTTTTCCCATGCTTTCACAGTAGAGCATTAAAGTACTGTCACCTTTTCCCATGCTTTCACAGTAGGGCATTAAAGTACTGTCACCTTTTCCCATGCTTTCACAGTAGGGCATTAAAGTACTGTCACCTTTTCCCATGCTTTCACAGTAGAGCATTAAAGTACTGTCACCTTTTCCCATGCTTTCACAGTAGGGCATTAAAGTACTGTCACCTTTTCCCATGCTTTCACAGTAGGGCATTAAAGTACTGTCACCTTTTCCCATGCTTTCACAGTAGGGCATTAAAGTACTGTCACCTTTTCCCATGCTTTCACAGTAGGGCATTAAAGTACTGTCACCTTTTCCCATGCTTTCACAGTAGAGCATTAAAGTACTGTCACCTTTTCCCATGCTTTCACAGTAGGGCATTCAAGTATTGTCACCTTTTCTCATGCTTTCACAGTAGAGCATTAAAGTACTGTCACCTTTTCCCATGCTTTCACAGTAGGGCATTAAAGTACTGTCACCTTTTCCCATGCTTTCACAGTAGGGCATTAAAGTATTGTCACCTTTTCCCATGCTTTCACAGTAGGGCATTAAAGTACTGTCACCTTTTCTCATGCTTTCACAGTAGAGCATTAAAGTAGTCACCTTTTCTCATGCTTTCACAGTAGGGCATTAAAGTACTGTCACCTTTTCCCATGCTTTCACAGTAGAGCATTAAAGTACTGTCACCTTTTCCCATGCTTTCACAGTAGGGCATTAAAGTACTGTCACCTTTTCTCATGCTTTCACAGTAGGGCATTAAAGTACTGTCACCTTTTCTCATGCTTTCACAGTAGGGCATTAAAGTACTGTCACCTTTTCCCATGCTTTCACAGTAGAGCATTAAAGTACTGTCACCTTTTCTCATGCTTTCACAGTAGGGCATTAAAGTACTGTCACCTTTTCTCATGCTTTCACAGTAGAGCATTAAAGTACTGTCACCTTTTCCCATGCTTTCACAGTAGGGCATTAAAGTACTGTCACCTTTTCTCATGCTTTCACAGTAGGGCATTAAAGTACTGTCACCTTTTCCCATGCTTTCACAGTAGAGCATTAAAGTACTGTCACCTTTTCCCATGCTTTCACAGTAGGGCATTAAAGTACTGTCACCTTTTCTCATGCTTTCACAGTAGGGCATTAAAGTACTGTCACCTTTTCTCATGCTTTCACAGTAGGGCATTAAAGTACTGTCACCTTTTCCCATGCTTTCACAGTAGAGCATTAAAGTACTGTCACCTTTTCCCATGCTTTCACAGTATGGCATTAAAGTACTGTCACCTTTTCTCATGCTTTCACAGTATGGCATTAAAGTACTGTCACCTTTTCCCATGCTTTCACAGTAGGGCATTAAAGTACTGTCACCTTTTCTCATGCTTTCACAGTAGGGCATTAAAGTATTGTCACCTTTTCCCATGCTTTCACAGTAGGGCATTAAAGTACTGTCACCTTTTCTCATGCTTTCACAGTATGGCATTAAAGTACTGTCACCTTTTCCCGCTTTCACAGTAGGGCATTAAAGTACTGTCACCTTTTCTCATGCTTTCACAGTAGGGCATTAAAGTATTGTCACGTTTTCCCATGCTTTCACAGTAGGGCATTAAAGTACTGTCACCTTTTCTCATGCTTTCACAGTAGAGCATTAAAGTACTGTCACCTTTTCTCATGCTTTCACAGTAGAGCATTAAAGTACTGTCACCTTTAATCATGCTTTCACAGTAGGGCATTAAAGTACTGCACATTTTCTTCCTAACATCTGACTGAAAACCATGTGCGTGTGTCTCTGTCAGCAGCATTCCTCTGTGAACTAGTTCTGAACGGAAAGTGACTGTGTGTTGTGTGTTTTGTCCCAGACATGGAGGGCTCAGTCCTGCCCAGCAACAGCTGATCAGAGAAACCCTGATGAAGTGGCTACAGGGTCAGGTGGGGCTTCTCTGTCACTTAGTCAACCTGTCACAGCAACGTAGCACGTTTCAAGCACGTTTCATCAACAACTCTATTTGTTACTTGAGCTGTCGTTAGTTCCACATTTCATCAACAACACTACTACACCTGAATTCCTGAATTGAAAATTTCTATTAGAAAATGAATGTCAATATAATATTCTCCTTCTCTGCTATCCTGACAATCCTCCCCTTCTCCTCTTCTTATTTCTTCCCCTCCTCTTCTTCTTCTTCCTCCTTCTTCTTTCTCCTCTTCTTCTTCTTCCTTCCTCCTCCTCTTCATCCTTCGTCCCCTTCCTCCTCCTCTTCTTCTTCCTTCCTCCTCCTCTTCATCCTTCATCCCCTTCCTCCTCCTCTTCTTCTTCCTTCCTTCCATCCTCCTCCTCTTCATCCTCCTCCTCTTCTTCCTCCTCTCCCTTCCTCCTCCTCCTTCCCTTCCTCCTCCTCCTTCCCTTCCTCCTCCTCCTCTTCTTCCTCCTCTCCCTTCCTCCTCCTCCTCTCCAGTTAATGAACTCCCAACCAGAGAAGCCGTTCATCCGTAACAAGGCAGCCCAGGTGTTTGCTCTGACCTTCGTGATGGAGTACCTGACCCACTGGCCCAAGTTCTTCTTCGACCTGCTGTCTCTAGTGGGCCTGAACCCACATGGGGTCGACGTCTACCTCAGAACACTGATGGCTATCGACGCTGAGGTGGTGGACAGAGACATCCTGCACTCCCCTGAGGTAAGGACAGAGACATCCTGCACTCCCCTGAGGTAAGAGGACACTGAGGGTGTCCTCTTTTTCTCTCCTTCTCTTCTCTCTCCTTTTCTCTTTTCTCTCTTTTTCTCTCCTTCTCTTTTCTCTCTCTCCTTCTCTTTTTCTCTCCTTCTCTTCTCTCTCTACCCCCTCCTCTCTCTCCTCTCTCTCCCCTCTCTCTCTCTACCCCCCTCCTCTCTCTCTTCTCTCTCTCTCCCCTCTCTCTCCTCTCTCTCTCTACCCCCTCCTCTCTCTTCTCCCCTCCTCTCTCTCTCTTCTCCCCTCTCTCTCTCTTCTCCCCTCCCTCTCTCCCTCCTCTCTCCCCTCTCTCTCTCCCCTCTCTCTCTCCCTCTCTCTCTCCCCTCTCTCTCTCCCCTCTCTCTCCCTCTCTCTCTCTCTACCCCCTCCTCTCTCTCTCTCCCCTCTCTCTCTCCCCTCTCTCTCTCCCCTCTCTCTCCCCTCTCTCTCTCTCTACCCCTCCTCTCTCTCTCTCTCCCCTCTCTCTCTCTGCCCCCTCCTCTCTCTCCACTCTCTCTCTCTCTACCCCATCCTCTCTCTCTTCTCCCTCTCTCTCTCTCCCCTCTCTCTACCCCTCCTCTCTCTCCTCTCTCTCTCTCCCCTCTCTCTCTACCCCCTCCTCTCTCTCTCTCTCTCTAGGAGGTTCGTAGGAACACATTAATAAAGGATGGTATGAGGGGAAGCAGGTCATCCCAGTCTCTAACTCCTCTCTCTCTCCTCTCTCTACCCCCTCCTCTCCCTCCTCTCTCTCTCTCTACCCCCTCTC